>NC_072839.1:7560000-7860000 GCF_027744805.1 Dunckerocampus dactyliophorus | reverse complement strand
AATCCCCTGCATCTATGTGCGGAGCGCTACAGGAAGATCGAGCGCCTGTGGCGTCAGCACGGCATCGCCGAGGTCATCGGTCACGCTCAAGAGGCCAATCAGACGCTGGTCGCCATCGACTGGCAGCACTTGTGATATCCTTTTTGGCTCCGCACCCCACCCCCCCCACTCGCGAGTGTAAGCCACATGATTGGACACCAGTAAACACTTTCAACCTCCCAGCTTTTCAGCTTCCTGCCGACAGCTTTCAGGGACTTTTTTTTTTCTTTCCAGAATTTTGAAGACTTTAAGAAATGTCTTTTCAGATCAAAGACAGACATGACATAACATCTGTTTGGCGTTCCACATGAATGTACAGTCAAACACAGCCTCTCTGCTGTCATCGAAAGACAGCATCTGATATGTGAAGGCCTTAAACCAGTTTTCTATTGGCCCTCGGCGTATTGCAAAAATAAGTTCTTTATTCATGACATATATTGTTAATTATGCTTTATTCATTTAGCTTTGCTATGCAGTGAAACCCCTTTATGTTGACAACCCCTCTATGTCAACCAGGCCATCAAGCCCCAGTCCACCATGTTCTCCCGCTTAAGTCGACGTCGACGTGTTGTGTTGTAAGCAGCGGCGTACAACAACAGCAACTTAACTGCTGTCCAGTTAAAATAAAAATATGCACAAATGGAGGAAAACCTTGCTAATCTCCTTTTATCACAAGGAAATGGGCAAGCTAGCTGGTTTTGGTTACGCCAACAACCAGTAACGTCCATGTCCAGCCAGTCCGAGGGGCGTCGACTTAAACGTGTTCCACTGGATAGACCAGGGGTCAACAACCTGTCGATCTTCAGCACTTTGCCGGTCGATCATGAGAAAGTTAGGGGGAAAAAGTATTATTACATCAGTGCCCTCCCCTCCTGGAGAGCGACCAATAGGCACGCATTTACTTTCTACAAAATAAAAGTAAACCATTCTACAAAATAAATACATCCTGGTTTGGGGGGGGATCTTGTGCAGTTCCACGGCCGAGACCAGGGATCTTGGGCTCAAAAAGGTTGGTGAGCACAGGTATAGACCGACACTGGGTTGCTTTTTATCATCTTTAGTGTACAAAATGTATCAAAGATTCTTCAGTGTTACGTGCGGCTGTGGTGAACCTTTGGACACGCCTGCCTTCAACTGCCACATCGAGGATGCGAACAAACCCAAGTAGCAGAGATTCAGGTGTTACTTGTTTCTTATCACAACATATCAAGGTCATATCGGAGCTTTTTCTTCATCAGAGGACGCCTGTGATATCTTCTTTGATGTTTTATTTAAGGTTTTTGCTTGCTGTGACTTCCTTTTACAGGTGTGAATACTTGATCTTTTGAAAGGCTTTTGTGTTTGTTTGTTTTTCTTTTTTTGCTGAAGTCTGGCCGGTTTTCCATCACTATTTTTTTTTGGTTCTAAATCGAATCTTGATTATTTTTGCTGGAGAAAGTGGAAACCAGTGTTAGATTCTATCAATTTTTGGGTCAAACATTAAGTTAAGGATTTTTTTTAGTGTTCGCCACCTCTGCACAGCATGTTGCATAGTCACCCTCTCTTCTATTAGCACATTGGACTTGTCAATATGTGAATTCTTGTATAAATGAGTATATTATGTACAAAATGTATAAGAATAACAAACAATAAAAACCTGAAAACAGGGCTTGGTGACGTTTTTTATCAAATGGCCATTTTGCTAACAAATTGCTTTCAAATCTTGATACAGCTGTTCAGTGGCGGGGCTACGGAGCCACCCACACCGCTGTGGGGCAATTTTGACTAATGCGGCTCTGTGGTGCAGAACATTACTTCAGCCTAACCGCCGTTTCCGCTGGGACGCATTTGACTGCAGCACACAACTTTCCGTGTGGAGGAGCTGTGAATAAAACCAAGTCTTGGATGAACTGCAAGCGGTAGGTAAGTTTTCCATGATTACTTTGGTCGGTTCCGTTCAAGTTTTGTCACTATGTTGACTTTGACTTAAAATCTGAAGCGAGATTCAGCGCATAAATCTCTTACTAGCATGAGTGTAAACCAAGGAGTTAAAACGAGTGCCGATCGGCATCCACTTCCGTATTATGCTAGTGTGGGACGTTCACGAACGAATCGGATCTTTTGAACGACTCGCTCGCTTAACATGAACGATAGGAACAGACCTGCAGCGGCGCTGCACTTATATGCTAATAGCATCAGGCCCCGTGCTTCGGAGAGCGGTAAATGAGGGGGTGAGTCAGTCAGGTCGTCGACAAAATGAGCCAGTTAAGGAAAGGAAGCATGGTTGAGAAGCACTTGTCTGTCATGGCAGACAGTAAGGCTAAAATGTTCTGTATTATTAACAATGTTCATTATAGCCTGCTTTGTTTTTCAATGTTTACAAGTGTTGCCTCGTTTATAGCGGGGGATAGGTTTCCAAAATAGCCCACAATAAGTGAAATCCGCGAAGCAGCCAACTACTATTTTTGTACAATCATATATGTTTTAAGGCTGTAAAACCCCTCACCATACACTTTATACACTTTTCTCGGACAGCCATGAACACATTCTTACATATCTCGCTTGTTTAAACCGTCTCATAGTTCAAATTGTTTGAATTTTAATGATCAACTTTAGAGATTGGACACAAGAAATTAAGTGAGTCACGTGTATTCACTCCTCTGATCTTGGCCTGTCCTGGCACCATTAGGCTGTAGCGGTTTTGTATCCTTGTTGAAACATATTCCTCATCGTCGCCCTCCATGATCCGAAGACTCATTTTCAGTATTCCAGGCGCTCGAGGAAACAGGCAGTCCTGCAGGAAGATTGATTGACAATGGCCTACAGCCAATCAGAACGCAGAACACAATGGGCGGGTTCTCCTTTAGCCAATCTGGACTGTTATAGCTCTATCTTTGTCTGGACAGGTCTTCTACTCTCACATGAGTATATACCACCCTCTACTGGTAGCAGTAGTAAATGCAATAAGACACACAACAGAGCACGATAGATAACTCTCATACAACACAAAACAATGCGCCGTTAAAAACCCCGTGCAAAATTGTTAAAAAAAAATCTGCAAAAGAGCGAATCCACGAAAGGTGAACGACATGTTCAAGTCGTGGTTTACACACATACAAGGAATTTGTACAAAGGGTAATTCAAATGAGTGACTCACCGTCAAAGCACAGTGCTGTGGCGCCACCTTGTGGCATATTTACAATGAATCCAGATCAGACTTTAAAATTTAATCCACACGTCAAATAAGGTTTTAATCAATATTTCAGAATAATCAAAATTCATGTCGGTGAGGTATCTAAATTTTCTCCCAGTGATTATTTACAAGATAAAACGAGTTAAGACCAGGCTGATTTCTGAAAACTTAATAAATATAAAAATGAGTCAAATGAGCCAGTTTTTGAACGACTTTTTGAAAGGAACGGCTCATCAAGATCCGGGTCCCCTCAAAGGGCCATAAATCCCATCTCTATATGATGACCAGCACGGGTTCGGCCGCCATGATGGTGAGCAAAATCCAGAAACTGTGCATGGAAAACATGTCCTCGGCACACTGCCCAGCTATTAATTGCTCTAATAGACGGCGCGAAAGCGGTGGCGGCGCTACGGGGTGGCGGGTGGTGGGTGTGGCCAAAACTAAAATTGATTATAAAATACTTAATTCTTGTACAAGTTCCTAATTTATTTTCATGGTTTTGTCATTTTTTCTGTTGTTTAAAACAGCATTTTAACATGTTTTATATGATTTGTTTTTTTCTGTTGGTGTATGTTAGCTTGGCTATACTGTCTGCTACTGCAGCTGCAGCTGCTACTGCATCCGGGGACCCGGATCTTGATGAGCCGTTCCTTTCAAAAAGCCGTTCAAAAACGGGCTCATTTGACTCATTTTTATATTTATTAAGTTTTCAGAAGTCAGCCTGGTCTTAACTCGTTTTATCTTGTAAATAATCACTGGGAGAAAATTTAGATACCTCACTCTACTGATATACTATAATTATCTTGATGTATTGTATTCTTTGTGCTATAAGCTATGTTATGATTTGAAGCACCCTACGTTTATAAATTTACCAGACACATTAAGTGTACCGTATTTGTGTAAAGTATCATACCCATAGACCTATAGACGCCGCATCGAGCGCTGAGCCGTACGTCAACGCCGCCGCCATATTGGATGTGCCAAGGCTGCCCTGGAAATGAATACAAGTAAATGTATTTACTTTCATAAAGCGCCTTTCTACAAAGAAATTTAAGTTAATGCCTCTCGTTTGTACATTTACACACGCAGTAATATACTTGGGAAACAAATACACTGTGTTTGGTGCCTAACTGTTTCCATGTGTGATGTGACTCATCCAATATGGCGGCGACGTTGACGTATCGCAGCAGTGGACAAACCCACTCGATCCGGCGTTTATGTCTACGATCATACCGGCCAGTATTCTACTCAGTAAGGAAATCAGTGGTATCCATCATTACCACGCATAAAAAAGTGATGCTGTTACGCACTCGCAGGAAACCACTGCCCTCTAGCGGTTTGGTAGAGAATTGCAGGTTATGAAACCTCTTAACGCCACTACCAAACTAAATCCAAATTCTTTTACAGTACATATTTTTTTTTACAAGTTAAAAAAAAGTAAGTTAACATAATAATTACTTTCCCTGCTTTCCCTCCTCCATACCTGGATGACTACGGAGAGACGGATCAGGGTCTCAAGTCAGTGTTTAAGCACGTGATGATTGTCGTCACGGATCGTGTTCATGTCGTGTATTTGTGTGCCGTTTGCAGGCGGGGCAATCCCCTGCATCTATGTGCGGAGCGCTACAGGAAGATCGAGCGCCTGTGGCGTCAGCACGGCATCGCCGAGGTCATCGGTCACGCTCAAGAGGCCAATCAGACGCTGGTCGCCATCGACTGGCAGCACTTGTGATATCCTTTTTGGCTCCGCACCCCACCCCCCCCACTCGCGAGTGTAAGCCACATGATTGGACACCAGTAAACACTTTCAACCTCCCAGCTTTTCAGCTTCCTGCCGACAGCTTTCAGGGACTTTTTTTTTTCTTTCCAGAATTTTGAAGACTTTAAGAAATGTCTTTTCAGATCAAAGACAGACATGACATAACATCTGTTTGGCGTTCCACATGAATGTACAGTCAAACACAGCCTCTCTGCTGTCATCGAAAGACAGCATCTGATATGTGAAGGCCTTAAACCAGTTTTCTATTGGCCCTCGGCGTATTGCAAAAATAAGTTCTTTATTCATGACATATATTGTTAATTATGCTTTATTCATTTAGCTTTGCTATGCAGTGAAACCCCTTTATGTTGACAACCCCTCTATGTCAACCAGGCCATCAAGCCCCAGTCCACCATGTTCTCCCGCTTAAGTCGACGTCGACGTGTTGTGTTGTAAGCAGCGGCGTACAACAACAGCAACTTAACTGCTGTCCAGTTAAAATAAAAATATGCACAAATGGAGGAAAACCTTGCTAATCTCCTTTTATCACAAGGAAATGGGCAAGCTAGCTGGTTTTGGTTACGCCAACAACCAGTAACGTCCATGTCCAGCCAGTCCGAGGGGCGTCGACTTAAACGTGTTCCACTGGATAGACCAGGGGTCAACAACCTGTCGATCTTCAGCACTTTGCCGGTCGATCATGAGAAAGTTAGGGGGAAAAAGTATTATTACATCAGTGCCCTCCCCTCCTGGAGAGCGACCAATAGGCACGCATTTACTTTCTACAAAATAAAAGTAAACCATTCTACAAAATAAATACATCCTGGTTTGGGGGGGGATCTTGTGCAGTTCCACGGCCGAGACCAGGGATCTTGGGCTCAAAAAGGTTGGTGAGCACAGGTATAGACCGACACTGGGTTGCTTTTTATCATCTTTAGTGTACAAAATGTATCAAAGATTCTTCAGTGTTACGTGCGGCTGTGGTGAACCTTTGGACACGCCTGCCTTCAACTGCCACATCGAGGATGCGAACAAACCCAAGTAGCAGAGATTCAGGTGTTACTTGTTTCTTATCACAACATATCAAGGTCATATCGGAGCTTTTTCTTCATCAGAGGACGCCTGTGATATCTTCTTTGATGTTTTATTTAAGGTTTTTGCTTGCTGTGACTTCCTTTTACAGGTGTGAATACTTGATCTTTTGAAAGGCTTTTGTGTTTGTTTGTTTTTCTTTTTTTGCTGAAGTCTGGCCGGTTTTCCATCACTATTTTTTTTTGGTTCTAAATCGAATCTTGATTATTTTTGCTGGAGAAAGTGGAAACCAGTGTTAGATTCTATCAATTTTTGGGTCAAACATTAAGTTAAGGATTTTTTTTAGTGTTCGCCACCTCTGCACAGCATGTTGCATAGTCACCCTCTCTTCTATTAGCACATTGGACTTGTCAATATGTGAATTCTTGTATAAATGAGTATATTATGTACAAAATGTATAAGAATAACAAACAATAAAAACCTGAAAACAGGGCTTGGTGACGTTTTTTATCAAATGGCCATTTTGCTAACAAATTGCTTTCAAATCTTGATACAGCTGTTCAGTGGCGGGGCTACGGAGCCACCCACACCGCTGTGGGGCAATTTTGACTAATGCGGCTCTGTGGTGCAGAACATTACTTCAGCCTAACCGCCGTTTCCGCTGGGACGCATTTGACTGCAGCACACAACTTTCCGTGTGGAGGAGCTGTGAATAAAACCAAGTCTTGGATGAACTGCAAGCGGTAGGTAAGTTTTCCATGATTACTTTGGTCGGTTCCGTTCAAGTTTTGTCACTATGTTGACTTTGACTTAAAATCTGAAGCGAGATTCAGCGCATAAATCTCTTACTAGCATGAGTGTAAACCAAGGAGTTAAAACGAGTGCCGATCGGCATCCACTTCCGTATTATGCTAGTGTGGGACGTTCACGAACGAATCGGATCTTTTGAACGACTCGCTCGCTTAACATGAACGATAGGAACAGACCTGCAGCGGCGCTGCACTTATATGCTAATAGCATCAGGCCCCGTGCTTCGGAGAGCGGTAAATGAGGGGGTGAGTCAGTCAGGTCGTCGACAAAATGAGCCAGTTAAGGAAAGGAAGCATGGTTGAGAAGCACTTGTCTGTCATGGCAGACAGTAAGGCTAAAATGTTCTGTATTATTAACAATGTTCATTATAGCCTGCTTTGTTTTTCAATGTTTACAAGTGTTGCCTCGTTTATAGCGGGGGATAGGTTTCCAAAATAGCCCACAATAAGTGAAATCCGCGAAGCAGCCAACTACTATTTTTGTACAATCATATATGTTTTAAGGCTGTAAAACCCCTCACCATACACTTTATACACTTTTCTCGGACAGCCATGAACACATTCTTACATATCTCGCTTGTTTAAACCGTCTCATAGTTCAAATTGTTTGAATTTTAATGATCAACTTTAGAGATTGGACACAAGAAATTAAGTGAGTCACGTGTATTCACTCCTCTGATCTTGGCCTGTCCTGGCACCATTAGGCTGTAGCGGTTTTGTATCCTTGTTGAAACATATTCCTCATCGTCGCCCTCCATGATCCGAAGACTCATTTTCAGTATTCCAGGCGCTCGAGGAAACAGGCAGTCCTGCAGGAAGATTGATTGACAATGGCCTACAGCCAATCAGAACGCAGAACACAATGGGCGGGTTCTCCTTTAGCCAATCTGGACTGTTATAGCTCTATCTTTGTCTGGACAGGTCTTCTACTCTCACATGAGTATATACCACCCTCTACTGGTAGCAGTAGTAAATGCAATAAGACACACAACAGAGCACGATAGATAACTCTCATACAACACAAAACAATGCGCCGTTAAAAACCCCGTGCAAAATTGTTAAAAAAAAATCTGCAAAAGAGCGAATCCACGAAAGGTGAACGACATGTTCAAGTCGTGGTTTACACACATACAAGGAATTTGTACAAAGGGTAATTCAAATGAGTGACTCACCGTCAAAGCACAGTGCTGTGGCGCCACCTTGTGGCATATTTACAATGAATCCAGATCAGACTTTAAAATTTAATCCACACGTCAAATAAGGTTTTAATCAATATTTCAGAATAATCAAAATTCATGTCGGTGAGGTATCTAAATTTTCTCCCAGTGATTATTTACAAGATAAAACGAGTTAAGACCAGGCTGATTTCTGAAAACTTAATAAATATAAAAATGAGTCAAATGAGCCAGTTTTTGAACGACTTTTTGAAAGGAACGGCTCATCAAGATCCGGGTCCCCTCAAAGGGCCATAAATCCCATCTCTATATGATGACCAGCACGGGTTTGGCCGCCATGATGGTGAGCAAAATCCAGAAACTGTGCTTGGAAAACATGTCCTCGGCACACTGCCCAGCTATTAATTGCTCTAATAGACGGCGCGAAAGCGGTGGCGGGCGCTACGGGGTGGCCGGTGGTGGGTGTGGCCAAAACTGAAATTGATTATAAATTACTTCATTCTTGTACAAGTTCCTAATTTATTTTCATGGTTTTGTCATTTTTTCTGTTGTTTAAAACAGCATTTTAACATGTTTTATATGATTTGTTTTTTTCTGTTGGTGTATGTTAGCTTGGCTATACTGTCGTACATGATGCTGCTACTGCAGTATATACTCTACTGATATACTATAATTATCTTGATGTATTGTATTCTTTGTGCTATAAGCTATGTTATGATTTGAAGCACCCTACGTTTATAAATTTACCAGACACATTAAGTGTACCGTATTTGTGTAAAGTATCATACCCATAGACCTATAGACGCCGCATCGAGCGCTGAGCCGTACGTCAACGCCGCCGCCATATTGGATGTGCCAAGGCTGCCCTGGAAATGAATACAAGTAAACGTATTTACTTTCATAAAGCGCCTTTCTACAAAGAAATTTAAGTTAATGCCTCTCGTTTGTACATTTACACACGCAGTAATATACTTGGGAAACAAATACACTGTGTTTGGTGCCTAACTGTTTCCATGTGTGATGTGACTCATCCAATATGGCGGCGACGTTGACGTATCGCAGCAGTGGACAAACCCACTCGATCCGGCGTTTATGTCTACGATCATACCGGCCAGTATTCTACTCAGTAAGGAAATCAGTGGTATCCATCATTACCACGCATAAAAAAGTGATGCTGTTACGCACTCGCAGGAAACCACTGCCCTCTAGCGGTTTGGTAGAGAATTGCAGGTTATGAAACCTCTTAACGCCACTACCAAACTAAATCCAAATTCTTTTACAGTACATATTTTTTTTTACAAGTTAAAAAAAAGTAAGTTAACATAATAATTACTTTCCCTGCTTTCCCTCCTCCATACCTGGATGACTACGGAGAGACGGATCAGGGTCTCAAGTCAGTGTTTAAGCACGTGATGATTGTCGTCACGGATCGTGTTCATGTCGTGTATTTGTGTGCCGTTTGCAGGCGGGGCAATCCCCTGCATCTATGTGCGGAGCGCTACAGGAAGATCGAGCGCCTGTGGCGTCAGCACGGCATCGCCGAGGTCATCGGTCACGCTCAAGAGGCCAATCAGACGCTGGTCGCCATCGACTGGCAGCACTTGTGATATCCTTTTTGGCTCCGCACCCCACCCCCCCCACTCGCGAGTGTAAGCCACATGATTGGACACCAGTAAACACTTTCAACCTCCCAGCTTTTCAGCTTCCTGCCGACAGCTTTCAGGGACTTTTTTTTTTCTTTCCAGAATTTTGAAGACTTTAAGAAATGTCTTTTCAGATCAAAGACAGACATGACATAACATCTGTTTGGCGTTCCACATGAATGTACAGTCAAACACAGCCTCTCTGCTGTCATCGAAAGACAGCATCTGATATGTGAAGGCCTTAAACCAGTTTTCTATTGGCCCTCGGCGTATTGCAAAAATAAGTTCTTTATTCATGACATATATTGTTAATTATGCTTTATTCATTTAGCTTTGCTATGCAGTGAAACCCCTTTATGTTGACAACCCCTCTATGTCAACCAGGCCATCAAGCCCCAGTCCACCATGTTCTCCCGCTTAAGTCGACGTCGACGTGTTGTGTTGTAAGCAGCGGCGTACAACAACAGCAACTTAACTGCTGTCCAGTTAAAATAAAAATATGCACAAATGGAGGAAAACCTTGCTAATCTCCTTTTATCACAAGGAAATGGGCAAGCTAGCTGGTTTTGGTTACGCCAACAACCAGTAACGTCCATGTCCAGCCAGTCCGAGGGGCGTCGACTTAAACGTGTTCCACTGGATAGACCAGGGGTCAACAACCTGTCGATCTTCAGCACTTTGCCGGTCGATCATGAGAAAGTTAGGGGGAAAAAGTATTATTACATCAGTGCCCTCCCCTCCTGGAGAGCGACCAATAGGCACGCATTTACTTTCTACAAAATAAAAGTAAACCATTCTACAAAATAAATACATCCTGGTTTGGGGGGGGATCTTGTGCAGTTCCACGGCCGAGACCAGGGATCTTGGGCTCAAAAAGGTTGGTGAGCACAGGTATAGACCGACACTGGGTTGCTTTTTATCATCTTTAGTGTACAAAATGTATCAAAGATTCTTCAGTGTTACGTGCGGCTGTGGTGAACCTTTGGACACGCCTGCCTTCAACTGCCACATCGAGGATGCGAACAAACCCAAGTAGCAGAGATTCAGGTGTTACTTGTTTCTTATCACAACATATCAAGGTCATATCGGAGCTTTTTCTTCATCAGAGGACGCCTGTGATATCTTCTTTGATGTTTTATTTAAGGTTTTTGCTTGCTGTGACTTCCTTTTACAGGTGTGAATACTTGATCTTTTGAAAGGCTTTTGTGTTTGTTTGTTTTTCTTTTTTTGCTGAAGTCTGGCCGGTTTTCCATCACTATTTTTTTTTGGTTCTAAATCGAATCTTGATTATTTTTGCTGGAGAAAGTGGAAACCAGTGTTAGATTCTATCAATTTTTGGGTCAAACATTAAGTTAAGGATTTTTTTTAGTGTTCGCCACCTCTGCACAGCATGTTGCATAGTCACCCTCTCTTCTATTAGCACATTGGACTTGTCAATATGTGAATTCTTGTATAAATGAGTATATTATGTACAAAATGTATAAGAATAACAAACAATAAAAACCTGAAAACAGGGCTTGGTGACGTTTTTTATCAAATGGCCATTTTGCTAACAAATTGCTTTCAAATCTTGATACAGCTGTTCAGTGGCGGGGCTACGGAGCCACCCACACCGCTGTGGGGCAATTTTGACTAATGCGGCTCTGTGGTGCAGAACATTACTTCAGCCTAACCGCCGTTTCCGCTGGGACGCATTTGACTGCAGCACACAACTTTCCGTGTGGAGGAGCTGTGAATAAAACCAAGTCTTGGATGAACTGCAAGCGGTAGGTAAGTTTTCCATGATTACTTTGGTCGGTTCCGTTCAAGTTTTGTCACTATGTTGACTTTGACTTAAAATCTGAAGCGAGATTCAGCGCATAAATCTCTTACTAGCATGAGTGTAAACCAAGGAGTTAAAACGAGTGCCGATCGGCATCCACTTCCGTATTATGCTAGTGTGGGACGTTCACGAACGAATCGGATCTTTTGAACGACTCGCTCGCTTAACATGAACGATAGGAACAGACCTGCAGCGGCGCTGCACTTATATGCTAATAGCATCAGGCCCCGTGCTTCGGAGAGCGGTAAATGAGGGGGTGAGTCAGTCAGGTCGTCGACAAAATGAGCCAGTTAAGGAAAGGAAGCATGGTTGAGAAGCACTTGTCTGTCATGGCAGACAGTAAGGCTAAAATGTTCTGTATTATTAACAATGTTCATTATAGCCTGCTTTGTTTTTCAATGTTTACAAGTGTTGCCTCGTTTATAGCGGGGGATAGGTTTCCAAAATAGCCCACAATAAGTGAAATCCGCGAAGCAGCCAACTACTATTTTTGTACAATCATATATGTTTTAAGGCTGTAAAACCCCTCACCATACACTTTATACACTTTTCTCGGACAGCCATGAACACATTCTTACATATCTCGCTTGTTTAAACCGTCTCATAGTTCAAATTGTTTGAATTTTAATGATCAACTTTAGAGATTGGACACAAGAAATTAAGTGAGTCACGTGTATTCACTCCTCTGATCTTGGCCTGTCCTGGCACCATTAGGCTGTAGCGGTTTTGTATCCTTGTTGAAACATATTCCTCATCGTCGCCCTCCATGATCCGAAGACTCATTTTCAGTATTCCAGGCGCTCGAGGAAACAGGCAGTCCTGCAGGAAGATTGATTGACAATGGCCTACAGCCAATCAGAACGCAGAACACAATGGGCGGGTTCTCCTTTAGCCAATCTGGACTGTTATAGCTCTATCTTTGTCTGGACAGGTCTTCTACTCTCACATGAGTATATACCACCCTCTACTGGTAGCAGTAGTAAATGCAATAAGACACACAACAGAGCACGATAGATAACTCTCATACAACACAAAACAATGCGCCGTTAAAAACCCCGTGCAAAATTGTTAAAAAAAAATCTGCAAAAGAGCGAATCCACGAAAGGTGAACGACATGTTCAAGTCGTGGTTTACACACATACAAGGAATTTGTACAAAGGGTAATTCAAATGAGTGACTCACCGTCAAAGCACAGTGCTGTGGCGCCACCTTGTGGCATATTTACAATGAATCCAGATCAGACTTTAAAATTTAATCCACACGTCAAATAAGGTTTTAATCAATATTTCAGAATAATCAAAATTCATGTCGGTGAGGTATCTAAATTTTCTCCCAGTGATTATTTACAAGATAAAACGAGTTAAGACCAGGCTGATTTCTGAAAACTTAATAAATATAAAAATGAGTCAAATGAGCCAGTTTTTGAACGACTTTTTGAAAGGAACGGCTCATCAAGATCCGGGTCCCCTCAAAGGGCCATAAATCCCATCTCTATATGATGACCAGCACGGGTTTGGCCGCCATGATGGTGAGCAAAATCCAGAAACTGTGCTTGGAAAACATGTCCTCGGCACACTGCCCAGCTATTAATTGCTCTAATAGACGGCGCGAAAGCGGTGGCGGGCGCTACGGGGTGGCCGGTGGTGGGTGTGGCCAAAACTGAAATTGATTATAAATTACTTCATTCTTGTACAAGTTCCTAATTTATTTTCATGGTTTTGTCATTTTTTCTGTTGTTTAAAACAGCATTTTAACATGTTTTATATGATTTGTTTTTTTCTGTTGGTGTATGTTAGCTTGGCTATACTGTCGTACATGATGCTGCTACTGCAGTATATACTCTACTGATATACTATAATTATCTTGATGTATTGTATTCTTTGTGCTATAAGCTATGTTATGATTTGAAGCACCCTACGTTTATAAATTTACCAGACACATTAAGTGTACCGTATTTGTGTAAAGTATCATACCCATAGACCTATAGACGCCGCATCGAGCGCTGAGCCGTACGTCAACGCCGCCGCCATATTGGATGTGCCAAGGCTGCCCTGGAAATGAATACAAGTAAACGTATTTACTTTCATAAAGCGCCTTTCTACAAAGAAATTTAAGTTAATGCCTCTCGTTTGTACATTTACACACGCAGTAATATACTTGGGAAACAAATACACTGTGTTTGGTGCCTAACTGTTTCCATGTGTGATGTGACTCATCCAATATGGCGGCGACGTTGACGTATCGCAGCAGTGGACAAACCCACTCGATCCGGCGTTTATGTCTACGATCATACCGGCCAGTATTCTACTCAGTAAGGAAATCAGTGGTATCCATCATTACCACGCATAAAAAAGTGATGCTGTTACGCACTCGCAGGAAACCACTGCCCTCTAGCGGTTTGGTAGAGAATTGCAGGTTATGAAACCTCTTAACGCCACTACCAAACTAAATCCAAATTCTTTTACAGTACATATTTTTTTTTACAAGTTAAAAAAAAGTAAGTTAACATAATAATTACTTTCCCTGCTTTCCCTCCTCCATACCTGGATGACTACGGAGAGACGGATCAGGGTCTCAAGTCAGTGTTTAAGCACGTGATGATTGTCGTCACGGATTGTGTTCATGTTGTGTATTTGTGTGCCGTTTGCAGGCGGGGCAATCCCCTGCATCTATGTGCGGAGCGCTACAGGAAGATCGAGCGCCTGTGGCGTCAGCACGGCATCGCCGAGGTCATCGGTCACGCTCAAGAGGCCAATCAGACGCTGGTCGCCATCGACTGGCAGCACTTGTGATATCCTTTTTGGCTCCGCACCCCACCCCCCCCACTCGCGAGTGTAAGCCACATGATTGGACACCAGTAAACACTTTCAACCTCCCAGCTTTTCAGCTTCCTGCCGACAGCTTTCAGGGACTTTTTTTTTTCTTTCCAGAATTTTGAAGACTTTAAGAAATGTCTTTTCAGATCAAAGACAGACATGACATAACATCTGTTTGGCGTTCCACATGAATGTACAGTCAAACACAGCCTCTCTGCTGTCATCGAAAGACAGCATCTGATATGTGAAGGCCTTAAACCAGTTTTCTATTGGCCCTCGGCGTATTGCAAAAATAAGTTCTTTATTCATGACATATATTGTTAATTATGCTTTATTCATTTAGCTTTGCTATGCAGTGAAACCCCTTTATGTTGACAACCCCTCTATGTCAACCAGGCCATCAAGCCCCAGTCCACCATGTTCTCCCGCTTAAGTCGACGTCGACGTGTTGTGTTGTAAGCAGCGGCGTACAACAACAGCAACTTAACTGCTGTCCAGTTAAAATAAAAATATGCACAAATGGAGGAAAACCTTGCTAATCTCCTTTTATCACAAGGAAATGGGCAAGCTAGCTGGTTTTGGTTACGCCAACAACCAGTAACGTCCATGTCCAGCCAGTCCGAGGGGCGTCGACTTAAACGTGTTCCACTGGATAGACCAGGGGTCAACAACCTGTCGATCTTCAGCACTTTGCCGGTCGATCATGAGAAAGTTAGGGGGAAAAAGTATTATTACATCAGTGCCCTCCCCTCCTGGAGAGCGACCAATAGGCACGCATTTACTTTCTACAAAATAAAAGTAAACCATTCTACAAAATAAATACATCCTGGTTTGGGGGGGGATCTTGTGCAGTTCCACGGCCGAGACCAGGGATCTTGGGCTCAAAAAGGTTGGTGAGCACAGGTATAGACCGACACTGGGTTGCTTTTTATCATCTTTAGTGTACAAAATGTATCAAAGATTCTTCAGTGTTACGTGCGGCTGTGGTGAACCTTTGGACACGCCTGCCTTCAACTGCCACATCGAGGATGCGAACAAACCCAAGTAGCAGAGATTCAGGTGTTACTTGTTTCTTATCACAACATATCAAGGTCATATCGGAGCTTTTTCTTCATCAGAGGACGCCTGTGATATCTTCTTTGATGTTTTATTTAAGGTTTTTGCTTGCTGTGACTTCCTTTTACAGGTGTGAATACTTGATCTTTTGAAAGGCTTTTGTGTTTGTTTGTTTTTCTTTTTTTTTTGCTAAAGTCTGGCCGGTTTTCCATCACTATTTTTTTGGTTCTAAATCGAATCTTGATTATTTTTGCTGGAGAAAGTGGAAACCAGTGTTAGATTCTATCAATTTTTGGGTCAAACATTAAGTTAAGGATTTTTTTTTAGTGTTCGCCACCTCTGCACAGCATGTTGCATAGTCACCCTCTCTTCTATTAGCACATTGGACTTGTCAATATGTGAATTCTTGTATAAATGAGTATATTATGTACAAAATGTATAAGAATAACAAACAATAAAAACCTGAAAACAGGGCTTGGTGACGTTTTTTATCAAATGGCCATTTTGCTAACAAATTGCTTTCAAATCTTGATACAGCTGTTCAGTGGCGGGGCTACGGAGCCACCCACACCGCTGTGGGACAATTTTGACTAACACGGCTCTGTGGTGCAGAACATTACTTCAGCCTAACCGCCGTTTCCGCTGGGACGCATTTGACTGCAGCACACAACTTTCCGTGTGGAGGAGCTGTGAATAAAACCAAGTCTTGGATGAACTGCAAGCGGTAGGTAAGTTTTCCATGATTACTTTGGTCGGTTCCGTTCAAGTTTTGTCACTATGTTGACTTTGACTTAAAATCTGAAGCGAGATTCAGCGCATAAATCTCTTACTAGCATGAGTGTAAACCAAGGAGTTAAAACGAGTGCCGATCGGCATCCACTTCCGTATTATGCTAGTGTGGGACGTTCACGAACGAATCGGATCTTTTGAACGACTCGCTCGCTTAACATGAACGATAGGAACAGACCTGCAGCGGCGCTGCACTTATATGCTAATAGCATCAGGCCCCGTGCTTCGGAGAGCGGTAAATGAGGGGGTGAGTCAGTCAGGTCGTCGACAAAATGAGCCAGTTAAGGAAAGGAAGCATGGTTGAGAAGCACTTGTCTGTCATGGCAGACAGTAAGGCTAAAATGTTCTGTATTATTAACAATGTTCATTATAGCCTGCTTTGTTTTTCAATGTTTACAAGTGTTGCCTCGTTTATAGCGGGGGATAGGTTTCCAAAATAGCCCACAATAAGTGAAATCCGCGAAGCAGCCAACTACTATTTTTGTACAATCATATATGTTTTAAGGCTGTAAAACCCCTCACCATACACTTTATACACTTTTCTCGGACAGCCATGAACACATTCTTACATATCTCGCTTGTTTAAACCGTCTCATAGTTCAAATTGTTTGAATTTTAATGATCAACTTTAGAGATTGGACACAAGAAATTAAGTGAGTCACGTGTATTCACTCCTCTGATCTTGGCCTGTCCTGGCACCATTAGGCTGTAGCGGTTTTGTATCCTTGTTGAAACATATTCCTCATCGTCGCCCTCCATGATCCGAAGACTCATTTTCAGTATTCCAGGCGCTCGAGGAAACAGGCAGTCCTGCAGGAAGATTGATTGACAATGGCCTACAGCCAATCAGAACGCAGAACACAATGGGCGGGTTCTCCTTTAGCCAATCTGGACTGTTATAGCTCTATCTTTGTCTGGACAGGTCTTCTACTCTCACATGAGTATATACCACCCTCTACTGGTAGCAGTAGTAAATGCAATAAGACACACAACAGAGCACGATAGATAACTCTCATACAACACAAAACAATGCGCCGTTAAAAACCCCGTGCAAAATTGTTAAAAAAAAATCTGCAAAAGAGCGAATCCACGAAAGGTGAACGACATGTTCAAGTCGTGGTTTACACACATACAAGGAATTTGTACAAAGGGTAATTCAAATGAGTGACTCACCGTCAAAGCACAGTGCTGTGGCGCCACCTTGTGGCATATTTACAATGAATCCAGATCAGACTTTAAAATTTAATCCACACGTCAAATAAGGTTTTAATCAATATTTCAGAATAATCAAAATTCATGTCGGTGAGGTATCTAAATTTTCTCCCAGTGATTATTTACAAGATAAAACGAGTTAAGACCAGGCTGACTTCTGAAAACTTAATAAATATAAAAATGAGTCAAATGAGCCAGTTTTTGAACGGCTTTTTGAAAGGAACGGCTCATCAACATCCGGGTCCCCTCAAAGGGCCATAAATCCCATCTCTATATGATGACCAGCACGGGTTTGGCCGCCATGATGGTGAGCAAAATCCAGAAACTGTGCTTGGAAAACATGTCCTCGGCACACTGCCCAGCTATTAATTGCTCTAATAGACGGCGCGAAAGCGGTGGCGGGCGCTACGGGGTGGCCGGTGGTGGGTGTGGCCAAAACTGAAATTGATTATAAATTACTTCATTCTTGTACAAGTTCCTAATTTATTTTCATGGTTTTGTCATTTTTTCTGTTGTTTAAAACAGCATTTTAACATGTTTTATATGATTTGTTTTTTTCTGTTGGTGTATGTTAGCTTGGCTATACTGTCGTACTTGATGCTGCTACTGCAGTATATACTCTACTGATATACTATAATTATCTTGATGTATTGTATTCTTTGTGCTATAAGCTATGTTATGATTTGAAGCACCCTACGTTTATAAATTTACCAGACACATTAAGTGTACCGTATTTGTGTAAAGTATCATACCCATAGACCTATAGACGCCGCATCGAGCGCTGAGCCGTACGTCAACGCCGCCGCCATATTGGATGTGCCAAGGCTGCCCTGGAAATGAATACAAGTAAACGTATTTACTTTCATAAAGCGCCTTTCTACAAAGAAATTTAAGTTAATGCCTCTCGTTTGTACATTTACACACGCAGTAATATACTTGGGAAACAAATACACTGTGTTTGGTGCCTAACTGTTTCCATGTGTGATGTGACTCATCCAATATGGCGGCGACGTTGACGTATCGCAGCAGTGGACAAACCCACTCGATCCGGCGTTTATGTCTACGATCATACCGGCCAGTATTCTACTCAGTAAGGAAATCAGTGGTATCCATCATTACCACGCATAAAAAAGTGATGCTGTTACGCACTCGCAGGAAACCACTGCCCTCTAGCGGTTTGGTAGAGAATTGCAGGTTATGAAACCTCTTAACGCCACTACCAAACTAAATCCAAATTCTTTTACAGTACATACTTTTTTTTACAAGTTAAAAAAAGTAAGTTAACATAATAATTACTTTCCCTGCTAACTAATTACATTTTTGCACCATAGAACCTTTAGAACCCTGCTGCATTCTGGGAAGTGGCACCAGCTTGTGAGGACACAGTACGCACGAAAGAATAGAGACATTTTTTTCTCCATAAATTATTTTTTTATTTTTGACAGCAGTGCCAAACACTGCTTTAACTTCATACTCGAAGTCAGCAAACAAAACAAAGTCAACATGTTGAGATTCATAGACGGCGGTGTGATGATATTTGACGGACTGCCTGAGCATTTAACTGTTTGTCACAACGTTAACATGATTTACGCACAATATGTGAAGAATCCACACACAACACTGGAATAAAAATGCATGCTTCAGTATTCCAGTTACCAACTGTACCGTTTGTAACATCAAAACCTGTCACATTTCTTTTTGAACCCATTTTGCTTAAAAAACAAAACAAAACAAATCAAGTTTTTCCTCTGCATCTCCAAGGTCGACATGGACGATATCGGTGTCAAAGTAAAGGGCAGACTTGAATATTTACATTTCTGTGCTACTGGCTAAGTAAGTGGAAATGCTGCTTCTTCAGTGAGTTTTAGTGGGAAAGAACTTTCTTCGCTGGAACGGCTAACAGCTAGCATTAACACTCGGCCAAGTTTGTTGCATTCATCTTTTCGTTTATGAAATGATTCATGGTGTGTTTTCCTAGCATCAGTTGCGTTTCTATTTTAGCAGGTCTTCTTCTCGTTACGTCGACATTTGTTTACTGATTTCATCACACAGACACAAGACCCGAGTAGTGGTGTGTGAGTGATGAACGAGTCGTTCAAACCCTTTTTTTTTTTTTTTTTTTACTGAATTGGAACTCAAAGACTCGAGTTTCACTGACTTACAGGTGTTCAATGAAGACTTGAGTTTCACTGACAGGTGCTCAATGAAGCTTCAAGTTTCACTCACTCAAAGGTACTCAAAGACTCACGTTTCATTGACCCCATGGTGCTCGACGACTCAAGTTTCACTGACTCATGGGTGCTGAAAGACTCAAATTTTACTGACTCATGGGTGCTCGACAAAGATTTAAATTTCCTCAACTCACGGGTACTCAAACACTCAAGTTTCACTGACCCATGTGTACATGACGAAGACTCAAGTTTCACTAACCCACGGGTGTGCAAACACTCGAGTTTCTGTGATGCATGGGTGCTCAAGAAAGACTTGAGTTTCACTGACTCACAGGTACTTGTCAAACCAACTCACGGATACTCAACGAATACTCAAGTTTCACTGACTCACGGTTACTCGAATAAGACTCGTGTTTCACTGACTCCAGGGTGCTTGACAAAGACTCACACACTCACTGATTCACGGATGCCTGAACACCCGAGATTTACTGACTCACGGGTGCCTCAACACTCGAGTTTCAGTGGCAAACGGGTGGTCGATGAAGACTTGAGTTTCACTGACTCATGGGTGCTAAACAAAGACTCGATTTCGCTGACTCACAGTTGCTTCAAAGACTACTTTCACTGACCCACGGGTATTTGGCAAAGACTCGAGTTTCTCCGTCACACAGGTACTCAGCAAAGATTCGAGTCTCAGACTCAAAAGAATTCGTTTTTATTAACTCACGGGTGCTTGATGAAGACTCAAATTTCACTGACTCATGGGTGCTCAGCAACGACCGGACGATTCCCAACGATTCCATAACGAAGACTCGACTTTCACTGACTTTGTTGTGCATGTGCAAGTTTCTTCACATGCGCTTTGTGACGAATGAAGCGAGTAACCGATTCACTACAGTGTCTGACTCACAAGAACTCGAGTCAGTAAAAGCAATGGAGTTCACGTCTTCAAGTATTGTTTCCCCCGTTAAAGACGAGTTCAATCCCATCAATGCCCCGAAAAAGAAGACCAAAATGGCAGATAACTCGTTACATGCGGCATTTTAACAAACACAAACTGTGAGATGAAGACAAATGCATCATAACTGTCTTTGTGAAGACATTTAAAAGAGCGAAAAGAGAGTGGACGCTTACAAATGATCTGATTTGCTGTAACGGCTAGCAAGTGAGCTACGTTAATCATAGAAAAGGCATAAATATCAAAATGCAAAGGTTTCAAAAATGAAGGCAAGCTCTCGTGATTGTGAAGAAAGTAAACGTTAATATAATAAATACATACCATATAAATAACAGTACAAAACATTTCCGCAAAAGAGGTTGAAATTTGCAACGTGATCCACTCTTCCCTTTGTGTCGTTGTGTCATTTCGGCCTCAGCACTGCAAACGATGACTGTAGTATTCCCTGTGGTTGTCCCGTGATTGGACTGTACCACTGATATGTTGCCAATAAGCAAGGACAGCACAGAGTTACGTCAATTTAAATGCGTTTCTACCGTATGACTCATAAAACTTCATGTTTTTCCACAATGCTTCCAATCAGTTGCACATTTTTAACGGTGCAGTGGTCGGCAGAAGACAGTCATTGGGTTTTTAGACAGTGGAGCATCACAGATGTTTGAAATTCACTCCGAAATATGCCTCAAATGTCCATCAAATTTGGAGTCATCAATGCAGTCCAAATAAATATCACAAGATCCGATTCATTCCAGCAATATCTGGTCCCTCTTCATTACTATTCATACAGTTTTATTATTATTATTATTATTATTAGACTCCTCAATGTCTTGTTCTGCGCTAAAAAAAAAAATCCAGTGGGACGTCCCGGAAGGACAGTTGACGGAGGATTTACTTGACTGAAATGAAAAACTCAAAATAATCCAAACTCATGGCGACTCCCTCACTCGACAGCTCATGAAGACCTGTCAACTCGCCAAGACTCGCTGGAGGACGAGGACACTGAGTGTCACACCAATGAGTAAAATTGAAACAGTGGTTGTCATTTAGAAATGGGATTGCATTGGTTCGTATTGTTCGAGCTTATTATTCCACCACAGTACATTCAGTCTATTAGCTGAGTGCATTTTCATACAGACGGCCTTCTCGACACAGACTCTCACATAGCACAATCAGAGTTGCGCAATGGTTAGATATGACTCATGGAGAGGCAAAGACACAACAGGTGCATTGTTCTCTCGCTCTGTCCGACACAGAAGCTTAACTTTCACTTTCAAGAGGGGCGCGGCAACTGTATAAAGAGTGTGTACCTTCATTCTGGGCTCTTCGTCGATCTTCCTCATTGATGCTAATAGGAAATATATTGCGCTTTTTTTGAATAGAAACTAAAAACCTTTTTAATTGTGAAATCATTGACCACTTCTCTGATAGTAACGCCCCCCAAAGAACCAGGAAGAGAGGCTGAAGAGAAGCAATAGCCATTACAGTACGAATCGACTGCTTTGGTGCAGCACGACAATGTACCTGGTTTAGTAGAAGTAGTAGTACTGATACCAGCGATAATTCTCTTGATAGTTGACCTCCGTCACAACGGTATTGCATATTATGGCCATTATTACTGCTTTTCAGTCAGCTTCCATACCTGAGGCATAGTTTATTTCATGAAGCGCAGATGGAGACAAAGGTTGCATATGTTGGCCCAAAGCCCATTTGCACATAATTTATACCACGGCCAAGATCGGAACTCTTACCCTACACAAAACCTAACCTGTAGCCCGAAACCTAGACAAATAAACCTTGGCTGGAAATGGTGACAGACTGGACCGATCATGTGGTTTGAGCCTCAGTGCTCCCCAGAAGCTGCTCCACTGTGGGGATTTCAGTGGAATACGTGAAGAAGAGTGCAAGCTAACTGTGTTGCTCACATTGGTGGAACTCTGCAACCTCAGCGGTTCTTTCAATGACCCAATCTTCAAGAATCTCAGCAGCCCTTTTGATGCAACTTTTTGAACAATATTCTAATAATGCAATTCAGGAACGTTGTGTGAGACCGTGATTTGTTTTTTGACATGAATGCCAGTTCTAGGAAGTTCCCCACCATGCGAACTGTGTTGACAATGGGAACTAAAGTACAGGTACACAACCTGGTCATTATAAGTTCCACGTAAAGTACTGGAGACAGTGGACAATCTATATTTGTTTTCTAAAACCCTGAGGCCATCCAACTCGGAGTTGACCCAAATTTTGGGGCGGCACAAAAGAAGAAATTGGATACTGTAAATAAAAGACCAGATGAACAGAATGTAAGACTGCAAAGTGAGCCTAATCTTTTTAAGGCGACGTTTTACATGATTGGTTACCTTCATTTCACATTTATTGACAGTTGGCCGCAGTTGACCGTGAAACACATGATTTCTTTTTCGATCTTTTTCCATTATTTCGGGTTAGAGTTGGGGTTTGAGGTTGAAGACATGGGTTTAGGTTAGGGTTAGGGTCTGTATTTTGGGTTAGGATTACGTTTTGTGTTTACTTGGGATTTGTTGTTGCTGTTGATTATCTGAACCATCTTTTCGAGTTTTACACTTACTGATATTGCATAACAAGAAAAAATGGCTTCATTCTTTGTGTATTTTTATATACAGTTGTCCCTCGTTTATCGCGGTTGATCGGTTCCAGACCTGACCACCATAAGTGAATTTCCACAAAGTAGGATTCAGTATTAATAAATTGAATATTTTTGTAGTTAGAGCATAGAAAACCTGTTTATGACTTTGTAAATACAGTTTTTACCCTTATAAGAGCCCTGCAGACATGAAATAACACCCCTATAGTCACCTTTACACTTGTATTACCCGACATAGTAGAGACATCATAATAGCAAATAAGCCATCTTAGACATAAATAAGATCTCACATGAGCATTGACAGCTCCTGCGGTGGCGTTGTCTCATCAATGTAACGTTACTGACACCTAGAGACCAGTGTAGAATCCCACTTTACTGCCGCTGTTTGGGGTTAAGGAAAGACTCACGGTGCACTTCAATCGCTTCATTAACAAGCAGAGATCACATGCAGTGAACATTCACACAGGAGCTGCTGTCGGCCACTCTCTGCGCTGCTAACCTGTTACTAGCACTCAGCTGCTTGTCAGCTCTAGCCAGCTAACATCACACACACGTCACTTCCCAGGCCTCGCTTCTTAAAGACGCACACAACAAGTCACTGATCCTGTATTACACTTCGTATCACATCTTCTGAATGCTTTATGTTTGTATTTTCGTTCATTTTGCCATTTTTATGCTTAAATGCTTAATTTAGGCAGAGAAGACGTACAATTAGCTTAAATATGCATTTTTTTTTACTTATAAGGCCATATTCAACCACAAAACAGAGATCAGTAATTATTTTTTGAATAACTGCGATAAAGTGAGGGCGTGATTTGACGAGGGACGACTGTATTTTCATTCTGGTCGAGCCAGAAGACCATAAATATGATAAAATGCTCTGTTTTTATTTACTACATTTACTAAAGTTAGAGTTTGATTGTAAACTTGCAATGGTCACCCCGACATATTTTAGGGTAAATGCAACACATTCTGCCAGATCAAATACCAGTTATGATTGTTTTTCTTTGGCACCTCTCTTATTCATCATATTTTTATATATCGCTGTATTGTAAGTATTTGTATTAGTGCATGTCCACAACATACTGTTTGTGCGTGTCTGCCTTTCCAGCCTGTTTCTGTAGCAGGTTAAAGTTCAATAAACTACCTGAGAATGAAAAGCATTTGTTAGTTTTTGTTAGCTTTGAATTCACTTATAATTTATACTTTTAGATTATAAAACATAGAGGATAAATACTGTATCTGCAGTCTTGAAGAATATTTGAACTCTTAGTAAATTTAAATAGAATTGATTGTTACTTTTCAACAGCTTTTGCAAGATGATTTGTGCTGCTTTTCAGAGTTTGACATTGGTTTTAAAAGAGTACCAGAAGTAACTAATGGGTTAATAAAAGTGAAAAGCTTGGTGTAAAGATGCATGAATACATTAACATTTCCTAATTTTAGGCAACTTGCTCATCTTTGTACACATTAGGGAGGCGTTTGTATCAGCACAGGGACCGCAGTGAAGAGGTCTGAGTGCCCCGATGAATGTTATTTACTTTTAAATAATGACTCATACTGGATATTCCGATGACTTTCTGATGAATTTCATCAATAGCTTTAAATATAATGCTTGCTATTATTCGTTGTGTTAGTGTCTGCCAGTGTATAGTTCATACATCCATTTTTCATGATTGATACCACTGGAAATCCCCAAATAATGTCCAAATGTGCTACTTCCTGTCACGAACCCTCAAGACTAATATACAGAACCATAACAGTCATTTACATACTGTAGGCCAACATCTTTGTTCAGCAGGTCTCCACAATGAGGAAATCCAGGCTCTGCATATCCCGTGAGTGTTTCTTCCTCGCAGCCAAGCGAGTGTTCCAACAGGACGTCTGTTGTTGTCAACTGCTTTGCTGTCTCACTCCAGACCAAATGTGCTGGTTTCCTCCACAGCAGTCAGCAGTTTCTCGTACAACATGGTGTACGAAGGATATGGAGGCAGGTCAAGACGGTTAAAACACGTATGGGCCCTGAGTGAAAGAGAAAACACAAATGGCACCATATGGTCATTTTGGAAGCATTATAGAGAATATAAAAACAGTAACGTTATCTTTCTTACTTTGCTCAGTGTCTCACTATGGGAAGCGCCTTCTGACCAATCACAGATTCAGTTTCTCTACATCTGTCCTGAGACAGATTATTAGTCTTTGACATCAGGCGTAGATTGACTGAAACATGGCTGCCAAATTGCGTCTGTGGCCTCTACGAGCACCACCGAACAGCCCATCCCAGCTGACTTCGGGCAAAAGGTGGAGTCTACCATGAACTGTTGGGCAGTGGCTAAACCTTGCTTGGTGCAGGTCTAGAGTGGAGAAGTAAGGCATCTCCTTCCCCCCAAGTTTTAGCACACCCTTGGGCTCCCTTGGCCGGGGATATGGCTCAGTTTCACCAAGTTGCCGGTCCTGCAAGTCAATTTGGCAGCAGTTCCGAAAAACTGACAGTTCTGTCGCCAACACAGTTTCAGTTCTGTGTCAAAATCCCCAACGGCGGAACAGGCAGGCTGTAGCAAATGGTGACTCCCAATCATCTAGGTTCTCCTTGCCATTAGATATGAATTCCATCAGCAGCCTCCCCATTTAAAAAGACTCACGTAGGCGTTTTCCTATTATTATACAAATCCTACTTGACTCGAGTGATACCAGATGATAATGACGCACAGAGACAGCAAGCACTCATACTCGCATCCACACCGTGAGTCCTACTGTGCTTCCTGGAGGACTTACTGGATAATGGTAAGGCCTTTTCAAACTGAACCTCAGTTTGAGAAACTGAGTGTTTCATCAAGACGCAAACAAAAACAAACAAAGTTAAATACCTTGGTAGCGAAGTAACTTTGCCCCACTTCTCGATGCAGAAGCGCCGCAGTCCATTGGAGCCCCGCAGGGCAGCAAAGCCTTCGTACGGCACGCTGGACGTCCCAGTTACAAACTGCAAGAGGCGGAGACGCTGCTCATTGTTGAAACGCTCCACAGCGGCCCAGAACCACCGCATCACTATGTGGCCGTCATGGTAACCTAGTGGGTAGCACATTAAACACAGAGACTGTCAGCCCATAACTTCACCCCAAAACACTTTTGGACATTGGTGTTTGTCCTTGACCCACATATAGATCATATGATCATGTGATATGGTGTGGGAGACACTTTTAGACATCAGCAGTTGGTGTGTAACAGTACACCACAATCACTGTTCGATGCGTACCTCGGTTTTAGGGTTGGGGTTCGGTTCGTTTTGGGAAAAAACTGCTTTCTGATTTTTTAAGTTCAACATAGAACAGCAGGTGATTCTCCAATAAATACAATTGTCAAATAAACAATAAAAATAAAAGATATATATAACATAATATATAATAGTACATTAATACCTGTATATTTGCAGTGATGCAATGACAAATGACCACGCGCTGCGCATGGCCACCACTACTTTTATGCTCTTCGTCGAGGTTGGGCATGTGGCGTCGCCTCCTTGAGCAAACCGCAGCTCTATTTGGCTTACAAGCGGCGAGCGATGGTGGTTGAGGACAGAGGGGCTGATCAATGTATAACAGTATAGCAGTCAGCCCGATGATCCACGTTGCCGCAGCACACAGATTTTTTTGAAGGTGCATGTCACGGGGCATGTCCAGCCTGGTTTCGGGGACTGGAATCCGGGCTACGGCTTGCGGAATGCGTGCCTGGCACTGATGTGATAATACATTTATTTTTATCAACCAGCCCAAAGATCGTCTGGTCGATCGTGATCGGCAGGTGGGCGATCATAGCTTCGTGTTATAGGTGACAAAGCAAATTAGTGTAATATCTACAAAAATAGCTATATAGGCCAATTTCTTTGTACGAAAGAAAGATGCAAACAAGCTTAACAGTAAAGGTTCCTTGTCGGTTGAAGTGCAACATTATATCAGCAGGAAGGCCAAGTCTTCCTAAATAGGAGACTTTAACGACGGAACAGGTTTTTCAAGCTCTGGTGTTTTTGTTTACCAAGTAGACGCATGAAGTGAGGCACACTTCCTGCGTGGGAAATCAGTATCGAACTGAAAAATCTCATTACAAATACAGTACATATACCGTTAAACCCCTAATTAAGACGTATGTGCATTTGACACACCTCCCCTGTACTCAGTATTGCTCCTCCAGTCGCTGAGGTCAATCTCCACAGTACCGGCAATAACCAGCTCGAGCTCTCGGGCATCGAACACTGACACCAGCCTGGAGTCGACCACCTGTGTTAAAAAAACCCCAAAAAACAAGCAGCAGTGTGTTCAAGGTGTGTTGATGGTGTTTCATACCATGTTAAAGAGAAAATATTGCCTACCTCATAGAAGCCTCGAACTAACGCCTCAGTCTGTTGGACCACCCCTCTTTCCACCCTCCACTTGGTCATTCGTTCAATATAATCCTTTTTGTTCTTCTCGGTCACCTGGAGGTTTGAGCCTCCGGACTTTAATTCCCGTTCTGTCACCTAGCAACAATGTTAGCAGTAACATGTTCGTGAAATGAGCCCCGACACAATATGTAAACATAAACAGTATTCAGTATACTGTATACAGTATATATATATATATATACACACACACACACACACACACACACAATGGATGGAGTCATTCATCTGCTTCTGTCCCCAACTTTAAGAAGGCATTGTGACCCACAGACAATACTTCACACACACAAACAGACCTGGCCAAAGACCTCCTCATTGACAGTGAATGTGAGATCCAGGATGTCAGTGATGTCATTGTCCTTCATCCACTGCAAAGATTGGTGGAACTCCTCATCCAGGTACTCCAGATCAGAAAGATCTGTTGGCCTGTAAGAGACACAAATCCACATGACACACAGAACTTTGATTCCATTCCAGTTGAAGTGGACCTATTATACTAATTTTCGGGCCTTTGTATTGAGTTCTGGACTCATATAGGGCAGCTACACACAACCCGCACAGAAAGCTTTCTAGATCTTCCAGACTCTGCACCTCTTCCTGCAGTGTTTTCTGCCTCCCACCCAAACGGTCTGTGTAATTTACTTCACCCCCGGCCCTCCTCCAGGTACGCCTCCTGCCAAGCCCACTCTGCTGTGATTGATCACACTCCCTAGCGCTCCCGAGGACTTCCGGACAGCTGCCGAACCCCTTTTGTCCGATTACTTACACAAAGTAATTACAGTTAGACACTGGTAAATTGTTACTTGCAGATTGCTGTAGTCGCTCTTCAACAACAAAGAAAGGCGTTGGACTTCAGCTACAGTTTGGCAGATAGTCCAGCTTCGTAATAGCCCATGTTCACAAAACAGTCTGGTGTGAAATGCTGTTGACAGATGAGCATATTTTGGCCAAGAATAAGCAACTCCAACCACTTCTGCCTGATACTTGCCTCTTTAGGCACACCCAAACAAACATTTCCTGGGAGCCATACGTGCTAACACGGTCAACAGAGCAGAGCGAAGCAGAGCGGAGGGAGGGCAGGCCTACACCATTTGCCTGGGCATGCCCATATAAAGAAGTCTGGGTTGCACTGACGTCAATGGAACTCTTTGTTCAAAAAACCTCTGTAAAACACAGTGTGCAGAGCAGTCCAAAACTGCTTTCAAGGCTCACTTCCAAATGCGCAAACATGATTATCTGACGTGTTGGCATCGTTTAACATGAGAATGAAACATTGTAACAACATTTATAGGTCAGGAAAGAGGAAACGCATCATAGGTCTCCTTTAACATGCAGCCTCCAACAACAGCAAACACATTTTGTGCTTTCAAGGTGGGCGAATCGATCCAAATATTGATATTACCAATACAGTATCAGCATTGCATCGATACTAGCACGATGAGATCGATATTTAGAAGTGTTATATGTTTATTTCCACAAATATTTTTTTATTGTTCATATTATTTGTGTTTATATTGTTGTGGTTAAATTGTTTATTTTGTTTGTGTTGGAGGAAGCCAGAGTACCTGGGAAAAACACATGCACATGCTAACCCCTAACAATCATTTGACAAAAAGCAAAATCACAAAGGCATTCAATGATCTTGAAAAATTTGGACAAAAAAGTATCGGTATCAGTATTAACATTGGCGACCGAGCCTTGTATTTACTTGGTATGGGACCGATACCAAGACTGGCAGTATTTTCGACCTTTACTTCTTATGGCAGCATTTGCTTCCTATTTCTATGACGTCGTAGAGGAGGTCACGTGACCCTATGCGGACGCCGCACACCGGGTGGGCAGCTCGACGTTGCTTTACTACTTATTTGGTTTTAAAAGTTTATACCAGTGTCAAGTCACAGAAGAAGCAGCAGCATGTTCTAATCTTGTGACATCTCCTTTACTTCAGAACTACTACTAATCGTTTAAATACAGTGCCGCTTGCGAGTCCGTGAGTACTAGGTATCTCTTGACAGGAGCTAATTAAGCTTGTCAACCCATCGGAAATTGCAGGAGGTCATTACTCAATATAACAGTCTGACTACCGGTGTCATCTTCGAAAGAATGCTAAAATCATCACACAGCAAATTAACACTCAAAAGGTAGGCAAGAAATATACGAGTAAAAAAAACCAAAAACCTAACTAAGAATGTTCTGATTGAAGATGTGACGCACTATACAAGAAATGTTAATTGCAAAGAGCATTGTAGAGACGTGGTTTTAACGTGGCTACTCACAGCCTCAGCAGGGCCTTGTAGAAAGGTCTGGTGAAGAATGCATCCAGGAGGTATTGATGAATAAGAGCCAGGCCCAGGATGCGCCCACTGAAACGGAACCTAGCAAACACAAAGGTTGTTTACGAAGCAATCACTCAGTCAATGCTGACAATAAACCAACTCACCATTCCAGATGGTTCTCAACAAACGCAGACATGGGGCTGATTTGAACAGTATAGGTGTCATTTGCGGAGTATTCAAACAGTCCATAGTATGGATTAAACAACTCCTGAGACAAAAGGAAGAAAAACTCTCTGGATGGTCCACTGTAATCTAACCTGGAAAGACAAAAACAAGGGAGGAAATGTTTATAACTCCATTTGGACTGTCTTATTTATATAAACAAAACAGTACAGCACTTTGTACAAGCTACAAAGACTTGTGAGACTAAAGTGGACTGCACCAGGAAAGAAGTGCAAACAGTAGTTTATGGGAGGGTTGACAGGGGTGCAGTTCTCTTCTATTCATCTTTTTTAGTAGCAAGTACCAAGGCGTTTTCAGTATACTGACATTATGTGTGTTGCGCGTGTGTGTGTGTCTCACCCTTCCTCTCCCAGGAACGTGACGTAAAGTTTGTTCCTCTGTAACTCTTTGCGAGAATATGCCATCACTTGATTGAAGGTGCCTTCCAGTAGGTGTTCCCGCCTTATCAACAGCCTGTAATAATGCAAATAATCGATAATGATGAACAGCAGTCATGGCTGCTGAGTGCTGTAGCCACGGTTAATACTTATCCACGTTTTTACGACATGGAGAAAAGCATTGTAATCAGGTTAACTCTTAACCCTTTGGCGTTCCCACGGCCCACCAATGGTGACTGATATACACCATTCCGATACGATATTGTTAGTATAATGTTTGACAGGTTAAACGTGAATACAACTCATGTTTGATTATAAAGTCACAGAAAAATGGTTCTGTTATGGTGGCATTAGTCCAGTAAATAGTCTGACATGAAAGCCAAGAACTTTTTAAAGCGTTTGAGCCATGAAATCATGGCATTAGAAGGGAATGCACTCCATATATGTTTTTAATACGTTAAGTTTGCACTTACTTAATCTTGCCTGGTCCTTGGCCATAGCCCTTTGCTTCAAGTTTTCTGTAGAAGTTTCTGAGTTTGGCCTCAAAGTCTCTGCGGTAAGGGGCCGGCGCTCTGGCTCTCTGCAAGCCTACAAAAAGACGACATTAAACCAGAGATGGCATCATGCAAACCGCACAAAGAAACACTGCTACAGGCTTTTTTGTGTAAATATAAACTTGAGTCATTTTGAGAAGACTGGATTGGAGGCAACATGTCAGACATTTCATCAGAATATCAGGCAAATGTCATGATCCTATTTTTCTGCCTGTATCCATGTTTGGAGTTCCTGGAGCGGACACACTTGAGGGCATGTAATTGCACTCCCTAGTCAGGCTTCATAAGATGGCTGCGGCAGAAAGATGCCGAATTCTTCCTTTGTCTTTGCCATGTTAAGTCACGGGGTTTGTTAGTTCCTTTAATCATAGCATGCTACCACCAAGCCATATAACGTTATGTTCTGAAAGTTTCAATGGTAGTTCTACAATACTAAGTAGATATATACTGTTCAAATGATGACCATGGTTAACAGTTCACATGCAGAATGCAGTATGTATCTGTAGGCACACTGAGAAAAGATTGCTTATTAGTTAACTTTTTGCACTTTATTACGTCTCCCAAGTAAGGTAGGCTCTTCTACTGGCAGTGCACCAAAGTAAAGGAAGCCATCACCATGAAAGACAAGAAACGCCCACCAATATTGGTTGCACTTTTGGTCTTAACCACTCAACTGTCATTACCATCATTAAGGATAAAGATCGTATCCTTGAGCATGTTAAAGGATCTCCTCCTATGAAAGCGAGAGTAATAACTAAGCAGCATAGCTGGAAGTCCAGAATCAACACTACAGTATATCCAGTGAGCCTTATGTTGACTCAGGAGACTAAAAGACTGTTTGAAAACTTGAAAAGTAAAAGTGTGTATGGCCAATTAAGGGTGTTTTATGTGATTAAGGACTCATGCTAATTTGCATAACCTAAAAAGGCGCTGTCTATCATCGTTAGGTACTGCGATGGGGTGCTGGTGTTCGAACACGCTATAGCTTGCCCTCTTCTTTCTCAGCCATGACTGGTAATTGTCAGCAGCTTCTCTGTGACCTCTCTGTGACTTGCTTGTATTTATAGCTGCGAATCGGTTCCCATCGTTCACTTAAATGAGCCGTTCAGACGACTTCACCCGTTCACGAACATCATATCTCTATGAGCGAGCCGGCGAACCGATAACAGCTATTAGACATCAGTGCGTTATAACGCACCACATTTCATTCCAGTATTTTTAAATAGTAATTGATTAGATTACTGACTACTGATATTAGATTATGTACCGCTTTATTTTTAACACTGTCACGCCAAACATTGGATTTAGCTTTAATATATAGCAGAGGTGGGAGTAAGTCAGTGTTTTGAAAGTGTCAACTAAGTCTCAAGTGAAGATGTGCCCGTCCAAGCCAAGTCTGAAGTCAAGTCAAGACAAGACCGACCGAGTCAAGTCGTAAGGAATAGGTTTGAAATTTGAGTCCTTACGCATAGTGCACAGAACATTTTACTCAACACAGTCAAATCATCAGACTAAGGTCTGAGTCAAGTCCTGAGTCACTGATGCCAAAGTTCAAATCAAGTCCTTGATGATATTGTCTAGTCGAGTCAGAAGTCAAAGTCAAAGTCAAAATTGTCAAAATTGACACTCAAAACAATAACAATGTTTCTTGCTGAATAAATTAAGGTGTATTTGATGTCATGATGAGGACAATTCACTTCTAACTTATCTTGTTCTGAATGTATCTGTGATTGGTAAGGTGAAGGACCTACCAGGGGAGTTCTGCGGCGAGTTGGCAGGGGAGCATCGTGGGGAGAAGCTAAAGCCAGCATGGATGGGGTGAGGTGGAATATACGACATGATCTCCTCTTCAAATAAACTGCAAGAAAATCATAAAAAATGTATACTTCACTCCATGAAAAGTGCTTTGAGATTTGCTGACATCCAAGTAGAGTTTTGTACTGTACCTTAACAAGATGACCAGGTCTGCATCACACGACAGTTTCTCAACACCCTGGGTACCTTCAGACCGGATATAGTGGAGCTTCTCCCTAAAATGCAAGAATGAATAAGCTACAAGTTGCTCCAAACACAGCTGCAAACAAAAATCAAAAGGAAAATTATTTGAATGCAGACACATACCTGAGCGCATGATTTCTGTTCAAGTTGGGTTGTCGCTCTTGTAACATGTCAAATATGTTTGGTTGTCGAAGGAACGCCACGATCTTGTCGTTGTATGCTGGAGAGAAGGACAACACATGTAGAAAATGTAGAAAAACTATCGCGAATTCTCACTGTAGTGACACACCAGATCGAACAGACCATCGTTTTTCTTTGGTCCTGTGTTACTTAAAACAGGAGCGGTTAAATCAGATTAAGCCTTCTAATCCGGTATAAGATCTCACACCAAAACACAACATACATCACAGTCTATGAACAGAACTTGTACATAACCCAAGGACCACCTGTACACTACTCACCAAAAGTTAGGGATATTTGGCTTTTGGGGGAAATTTCATTTTGAACCAAAAATACACTATGACCTTTTTACAGGTGAACTTAATTTGATCTTCTCTAAACTTTTGAATGCACATGTCCACCCATCCATCTTGTATGCCGCTTGTCTTCACTAGTCGTGGGGGTATACTGTAGCCCAAGGGTGGCCATGACGTCATTCGCGAGCTACCGGTAGATCGTCAAGGTAGTTTGGGTCGATCGCGTAAACGTGACTTTGTAGTCTTTGTAGATGTCACATGACATCAGTCAGCTGACATTAAGCTCCCCTCCTGATTCGCGCTTGCTCCCCCGCAGCGTTTCAAGCTACACACGAAGATGCAACTTTCGTCTTTATTATTCTGATTATGGATGAACTAACTCTGCGGCAAGATGTCTTTATCTATAACATAAGTTATCTGTTCACTTGTAGCGGCTAGTTACGCAGAAACTGGCTTACTTGGTTTACTGGCTTTGCTTTGCGTCATGAACTCTATTACAGAAGTCAGTGTTTTCTACACCTACGCTTCTTAAACTATTATTTCATGATGAAATTAAAAATGTGCCCATTGGTGAAACCTTTTCAATATGTTGCCTTGTCTTTTGCATAATCATTTTAAATTCTTGTATATCGGTAATGTTTGATAGCAAATGCTAACTGGATGTAATACATGAAGTGTGTGCCCTAATGAACGTTACAAAAAAAATTACATTAGAAAGTAAGACAGAGTGTTATGTAGTTTTTCTGTAATGTGTGCTTAGTTTAAACGCCAATGGAATAATGCATAATAAGGCATCACTAATCAGAAAGATTCACTGGGCTATGCATACCCCAACCCTATTTGACAAGGAACCCCATCACATCCGCTTTGATTCATGAAGTGTGCCTACATGCAGTAGTTGATTGTTGTGGGTCAGCATGATGCTGGCTCCGTATGGCTGCGACCAGACTGTTTGCAGGTCTGGCCATCAAAGATGCCCCACGAATCCTTGACACATCTGAGGCCTGGGAAGAAAAAGAAACAATTCAAACCTTTTACTAAGATATCAAAATGAAGCTTTACCTAGAAAAAATAACTTGGATGATATATGATTAAAATAACCAGAGTTATGGACATTGTCTCTCCAACACAAATTGGTGTCTCCATGTCAATGGGAAATGATTCCCCAGCCAGCTCAAACAGCGTGTCTAGAGGCATGTCCTTCATAGTCTGTCCCTCACAGAAGGAGAAGGTTACCTCTCCCATTGCATGTGTTGTTTCCTATTTTAACTAATACTTTAGCATGAATAGTTAGCCATTTCTCTAGAAGGCATCCTTACAGGTTGTATTGATGTCTCTCCTTGTATGCAAGTTTTATTAAATTGTATCTCATTATTCTCAAAGACCTTGACTCATCCCATCCATTTTGGAGACAACAGAACATTTTCCCTGGACACAGCGTTTGCAATTGAACGTGTTTTCTTTTACTAACTAACATTCTAACTGTGCAAGAAGTCCTTCTTTACATTGGCATTAATTCAAGTAGTGAAGGCTTCACCTCTATAATGGCAATAAAAATAAATGGCACAGATCATGATTTATACGCATACAAGGTCATGTTTACAGTTACACCATTCAACATGTTCGAGGGTGTGCCACTAAGTTTACCACTTTTCAATAGTATAAGAAAAGGATGAAAATGTGTAATAGTAAAGTTAATTGAGTTTGTAGATAGTTTGACAACCTTCAGGCATAATTCTATCAGATTTTTCACCACTCCTCCGGGCAGAATTGGTAGAGTTAAGTTAAATTGGTTGGTTTCCTGGCACGGACCTGCTTTTAACACTAGAAGTCGCACGGCCCAGCCGTTTGGCTTTTCAAACTGTCGGGCCCAAAGGACAGCCAAGTGGCTGGATTAGTTTTGAACTAATATCCTGATATATGCAGAGAATCAGTCATCATCTGTGAACCGCTACTCTGGCAGGTGATGGCTGCGTTTATAAAATCAAAAGGTGTGTAATTGTTTGGGTTGAGTTATTGAGGACTTCTAGAACCATCCCAACTAATTTTCTCCAGTGACAGTATGAAAACTGATTATACATCCAAATGTCCCTCACTTGTGGGTACCGTGTGGGAAATGGGTACGGCTTTGTGCTGCAAAAATGTCTGATTACAACCCTTGTTTGGTCTCTTAGCATGCTTACTAAAATGTTTATGAGTAATTACACAGGCTTGGAAAAGGTCATGCTCCTTACATTGTAACTAACATTTTGTTTTTCTTGTCTAGATTTGTTGATGGGAAAAAAGCGTCACGCTAAAGAAGCCAAGTAAGTCAATGAATTCACATGCTAGGGTTCTTTTGAAGTGTCATGATCCACTTTTATGCCTTAGTTCCTGTTTTATGCTCTTATTTTGGTAGCTCTTCCTGTTTTGCCTGGCTTGTGTCCGCATGCTTTGCTTTTTCCTCTATCACTTGCACCTGTTGCTAATTTGAGTTCTCCTTCTATTTAGTTCAGGTGCATGCATCTTAGTTTGTCATTGCATTGTTTGTGAAAGTCTGACACGCTACTGCAAACCTGTCTATCTTGAGTTCCTGGCACTGCACTGCAGCTATTATAAAAAGATAGATTTTCCTTTCCTGCAATTTGTTCCTGCTTTCTGCATTCTGGGGTCATCGCCACAATGCCAAAGCTAGACGTGACATGAAGGTGTATAAGTGTACCTCCCCAGCACTATAGCTGCGCAGTCTCTGCAAGTGTTGTCTGTGAGCTAGGTGGCCAGGCAGTCGGCCATTCTGAAGAGGGATGCGAGGGTCAATGAAGGTCGTGGCTCGACTGTTGTGATCCACAAAGAAAGACTGGGAAACAGAACAGAATAAACTGAACCACTATTGCACTCAAGGATAGACATTTAATTGATAGCTGTAATTCAACTGCACTAATGTAACGATATGACAGGAAAATGTCACAAACAAGTTGGAGTCACATGGGGGAGTGACTTGACATGACGAGAAACTTTTTTTTTTCACTAGAACAGATAATGTGGACATGCCTTGTGCAATAGTGAAAACTAAAGTACTGTGGATATGTCATTTCCGGGAAACATATAAGGCTTAAGTGTTTCAGGTGGTCTACCTTGCCCTGCGGGTCAGTCTTGATCTCCCAGCCTCGTGGCAACTCTAGTTGAGTGTCTGCAAACTTGTTGAGGAAAACCACGAGGTCCCGGTTATGTTGGTAGCGCTCAAAATTCTTGGCGTCACGGCGCACCTTGAGAATCATGTGTTTCACACAGGTGCTGCTTGTGAACATCCGGTAGGCTGACTGTCAAGGAACAAAAAACAGAAGGACTGTATACCAAAACATATGCACACACAATGTAACTGTTGTAAATTCCTGTGTATAACCCACTACTTTTGTCTTCCACTTTGAACCCTGCGGCTTTATACAGCGGTGTGGCTTGCGAGTCAGTCACAAACTCTTTCTTTGGCAGGAGCCAATCATGAGCTATCAGTACACTTACAAGGAGCTTGTCAACCAATTGGAAGTCAGTGGAGGTCAATATATATCCACCAGTATAACAATATAAGTCTGACTCACTGTGTCATCTTTCAAAGAACACTTTACTAACAGTACTAAATTCATTAGACAGTAACTTAATACTCAAAAGGTGTATATACAAATATACAAACATGTCCCAATGTGAGTTAAAATGTTTTCCCATAAGGTATTGTGTCTGAGCAATGCATTCGTTGGGCCACTGCAATGACATCAGCCTCCCTCTGGGCTTTGGGCTTCGGATCCTCTGGCTCCCTCTGGTGGACAGAGGCAGCAATGCAATGTCATTTTCTATGCTTTATTTGCTCCTCCAATGAAATGCTTTTCTCAAACAAAATGCATTATAGGAAAACTTTAAAATGTTTTTTTTTCATAATAAACTCGCATTGATACATGTACATTTCTGAGGTATAACGTTTGCATGTTAGTTGCTGTGATGAGTTTAATGTTTATAAAATGAAACCGTGAGTCAGACTGTTATACTCAGTAACGACTTGCAATTTCCAATGGCTTGACAAGCTCGTCATGAGTTTTTTCATAACTCATGATTGGCTCCTGTCAAATAAAGACCTGACTGGTCCTCACAGACACTTGCGCGCCACAATATGCCACTTTATGATGTGGACACGTGCGGCTTATACACGGAAATTTACGGTAGTAGAAACTATGGTTTTATTTCACATACCAAACCCTAATGAAGAATTATGCTTCCAATCCCATTCTGCTGTCACCTAACTATTGCATGACAAACTGAATTTGGCAGACTTTTGTAGGCTTGCTTAAAATTGTTTTATCGATTTATTTATATACAGAAAATAGAGCATGAAACTAAGAATGATATTTTAAAAATTAATAGCATATAGAGTAGTGGGTTATGGTACTTTAAGGAAACACTATAATACACATATTCCTCCTTGACAAAACCAAATACCCTTTGTTGGCATATAAAATTTGTTGGCATATATTGAAAATTTTAGATATGTAATTGCAGTAAAGTAATGCAGTAAAAATACACACTGCTGTAAAACTGGAAGCAAAAATGCTATGACGGCACTGTATTTTATCGTCAGCAGTCTACTACAGTCATTCATTTTACATATTATCCTGTTCATTGAGGCCAAGAGCTGGAGCCTATCCCAGCTGGCTTTGGACAAAAGGTGTACTATACCCTGGACTGGACCTTTTGTCTGTCTTGTCTTAATGGTTCCGTAGTTCATACAAGTCTAGCCACAGTCAAAGTTGTGTAGAACTTACATAGTTACTGTGCAACATAGTGAAGAATTCTGGATGTGTAATAAACTTGACAGCAGGTGACTGGAGAAGCTGGCTGATCTTCTGGTGATTGACAGGTGATGCTGGACCTGGTGGATAATCAAAGATGTGGTGTGGGAAAATATTGCTTGAGTGCAGTATTGTGCAAGGTACCAGTGACCAAAAACATCAACATAACACTGTGCAGGAATAACCACTGCATGTTAAAAGGCAGTCTTAGATACCAGGAGAAATCAGACCTGTAGCTGTTGGAGGAGAATCAGAGTCTGTCTCGATACTGGGAGCTCGCTCTAATCGCTGACTGCCACCCTCCTCTTCTGTGGCCATGGTCCTCTGGATGTTCTGGTACCTGACAAAAAGTGAGAGAGAAGCATTAGGTTATGCAAGTACAGTACTAATTTACTACAGACAAATCATCTTCAAAATGTGTTAGGTAGGATTTGGTGTTTATTAGCTATTGTGTAGCATAAAGACTGACTTTTTTTTGTAGTCAGTAGATATCAGCTGAGGAATACACAGTATTACAGTATCACAAAAGTGAGTACACCTTTCACGTTTCTGCGAATATTTTAGTTAAATCTTTTCATGGGACAACACCAAAAGAACACTGATGCAATGTAGTCAGTGTACAGCTTGGATAACAGTGTAAATTTGCCACATGGCCATTAAAGTTTACAATGCTGGCAGCAAACGTGACGTTAAACTGTACTAATTGGGTCCAATTTGCCATTTTTCCTCACTGGTGTCATGAGACTCGTTAGTGTTACAAGGTCACAGGTGTGAATGGGGAGCAGGTGTGTTAAATGTGGTGTTATCGCTCTCACACTCTCTCATACCGCTCAGTGGATGTTCAACATGGCACCTCATGGCAAAGAACTCTCAGAAAATTCGAGCAAAAGAATTGCTCTAGGCCTAGGCTATAAAAAAGATCCAACATCCTGAAATGGGCTGTAGCTTAATAGGACAGGTTTCACTCTGAACAGACCAAGCCATGGTCGACCAAAGAAGGTGAGTGCATGTGCTCAGCGTCCTACTGTGGTGCTGCCAGCATTGCTGTAGAGGTTGAAGGGGTCGAGGGTAGCCGCATACTGCGTTAAATTGGTCTGCAAGACTGTCGTCACAGACGGAAGCCTCTTTTAAAGATGATGCACAAGAAAGCCATGCACAATAAAGACGTTGTTGTGATGTTCGGAGTACAGCATGTCCATGAATGTACTTCGTGGTAGTGTGGTGAAAATGAGGACGTGGCGTTTCAAGGATGGGAGGAGAGACACGTTTGCCAGTTGGAGGTACATATGTGAATTGCTCTGCTGTTGATGTGTTCAGGTCAGAATAAAGTTATAAAAGAGCACCAGACTCTTGACTCTGTGGGGATGCTACACTGTGCTTCCTTTACAACAGAGAAGCGTGTCTTGCCATGATGCACATGCTTTAATTACGTTAAAGCTCTTAAGGTAATTCATTAACCAATTTAGTTACTGCCATTTAAAGTTGTTTTGGACAGCCCTAAGTAAAACAATTAACAATCTTATCATCATCATGGGGCCCGACCGGGCACAGCCCGAAGAAACGACATGGGTCCCCCCTCCAATGAGCTCACCACTCATGGGAGGGGCCAAAGGGGTCGGGTGCAGAGTGAGCTGGGTGACAGCCGAAGGCGGGGACCTTGGTGGTCCAATCCTCCGCTACGGAAACTAGCTCTAGGGACATGGAATGTCACCTCTCTGGTAGGGAAAGAGCCTGAGCTGGTGCATGAGGTTGAGAAGTTCCGGCTACATATAGTCGGACTCACCTCAACGCACAGCAAGGGCTCTGGAACCAGTCCTCTTGACAGGGGTTGGACCTTGTTCCACTCTGGCGTTGCCAGCAGTGAGAAGCGACGGGCAGGGGTGGCAATTGTTGTTGCGCCCCGGCTTGTGGCCGGCATGTTGGAGTTTAACCTGGTGGACGAGAGGGTAGTTTCCCTCCGCCTTCGAGTGGGGGGACGGGTCCTGACTGTTGTTTGTGCTTATGCGCCAAACAGCAGTTCAGAATACCCACCTTTTTTGGAGTCTCTAGAGGAAGTACTGGAGAGTGCTCCTTCAGGCAATTCCCTTGTTCTGCTGGGGGACTTCAATGCTCACGTTGGCAGCGACAGTGAGACCTGGAGAGGCGTGATTGGGAGGAACGGCCCCCCTGATCTGAACCCGAGCGGTGCTTTGTTATCGGACTTCTGTGCTTGTCACAGATTGTTGATAACAAACACAATGTTCAAGCATAAGGGTGTCCACATGTGCACTTGGCACCAGGACACCCTAGGCCGCACTTCCATGATTGACTTTGTGGTCGTATCATCGGACTTGCGGCCATATGTTTTGGAGTCACAGAGAGGGGCGGAGCTGTCAACTGATCACCACCTGGTGGTAAGCTGGCTCCGATGGTGGGGGAGGATGCAGGTCAGACCTGGCAGGCCCAAACGTATTGTGAGGGTCTGCTGGGAACGACTGGCAGAGTCCCCTGTCAGAAGGCGTTTCAACTCCCACCTCCGGGAGAGCCTCCTATCTCCTGGGGCTGAGGTTGCTGAGGTTGTCAAAAAGCTCCTCGGTGGCAGGGCCCCGGGGGTGGATGAGATCCGCCTGGAGTTCCTTAAGGCCATGGATGCTGTAGGCATGTCTTGGTTGACACGACTCTGCAGCATCGCATGGACATCCGGGGAAGTACCTCTAGATTGGCAGACCGGGGTGGTGGTTCCCCTTTTTTGTCTATTCAGGGATTCTGCAGAGGAGGATCCGCCAGATAGTTGAATCTCGGATTCAGGAGGAGCAGTGTGGTTTTCGTCCTGGTCGTGGAACTGTGGACCAGCTCTACAGTCTCAGCTGGGTCCTTGAGGGTGCATGGGAGTTTGCCCAACCAGTCTACATTGTGTTTTGTGGACTTGGAGAAGGCATTCAACCGTGTTCCTCGTGGAATTTTGTGGGGAGTACTCTGGGAGTATGGGGTATCGGACCAGCTAATTCAAGCTGTTCGTTCCCTGTATGACCGGTGTCAGAGTTTGGTAAGTCGGACCTTAGTAAGTCGGACCCGTTTCCAGTGAGGGTTGGACTCCGCCAGGGCTGCCCTTTGTCACCAATTCTGTTCATTATTTTTATGGACAGAATTTCTAGGCGCAGCCAGGGCATTGAGGGGTTCCGGTTTGGTGGCTGCAGGATTGAGTCTCTGCTTTTTGCAGATGATGTGGTCCTGCTGGCTTCATCAACCCGTGAACTTCAACTTTCACTGGATCGGTTCACAGCCGAGTGCGAAGCGGCCGGGATGAGAATCAGCACCTCCAAGTCCGAGTCCATGGTTCTCGCCTGGAAAAGGGTAGAATGCCATCTCCAGGTCGGGGATGAGATCCTGCCCCAAGTGGAGGAGTTTAGGTACCTTGGGGTCTTATTCACGAGTGAGGGAAGGATGGAACGCGAGATTGATAAGCGAATTGGTGCGGCGTCTGCAGTGATGCAGACTCTACATCGGTCTGTTGTGGTGAAGAGAGAGCTAAGCCAAAAGGCAAAGCTCTCAATTTACTGGTCGATCTACGTTCCCACCCTCACCTATGGTCATGAGCTTTGGGTAATGACCGAAAGGACAAGATCGCGGGTACAAGCGGCCCAAATGAGTTTTCTCCGTAGGGTGGCTGGGCTCTCCCTTAGCGATAGGGTGAGAAGCACTCTCATCCGGCAGAGACTCGGAGTAGAACCGCTGCTCCTCCGCATTGAGAGGAGCCAGATGAGGTGGCTTGGGCATCTGGTCAGGATGCCTCCCAGACGCCTCCCTGGGGAGGTGTTCAGGGCAAGTCCGACCGGTAGAAGGCCCAGGACACGTTGGAGAGACTATGTTTCCCAACTGGCCTGGGAACGCCACGGGATCCGCCGGGAGGAGCTGGACGAAGTGGCCGGGGAGAGGAAAATCTGGGCCTCCCTGCTTAGGCTGTTGCCCCCGCGTCCCGATCTCGGATAAGCGGTAGAAGATGGATGGATGGAACAATCTTATCATCTGAAAAATAAAGTGAGTCTGATACTAACAAGAGGTGCCAGGCTGGTCCACCTTTTTATAAACTACTAAACCATCCAGAGAAATACCATATTGTTGATGAAAGAATTTCATGTTAAATCTGTACATTCTTGCTTTAATCACTGACCTCCGGTTGAGTTGCTCCATCTGTTGGCTGGATCCTGATCGGGGGATTCCGTGGTGACACTTGCCACTGTGGCTTGGCCTCTGCCACGTCGTGGTGCGATTGACATGGTCGACATAGAACACTCTGCCATGGCTGTCTATACGAGCTTCCCAATCTGTGGCAGCCGGAGGAGACAACATTATAGACTCGAGATTAAATAAACAGCCAATTAAAACCTGCTTATTTTAAGTTGAACAGTTGTGCCCTGCTATGAATTTTGGCATGGTTCGGTTTGTTTCAGGCATGTTTTAACAAGTTGCATTCAGGAAAATTACATGGTTAAGACTTGCTTAATTCAACATGTCAGAAAAGGGGTTGGACGAAGCAGAGCTCATTTAATCTGGAACTGTTTTCATTCTTCTATTACTGAATTCATTCACAACACATCTTTTCCATGCTGAGTAGCATCAGTAGTGAACAATGGTGACTGAAGCTTGATATAGTTATCATTGCATAATAATGCACCACATTTCACTGCAACGTTTTAAATAATAGTGAATTCGATTATCAGTTGCTAGAAATAATAATGCCATTACTTTTGATGCAGTAACTTCCAACACTGCACGTCCAACTGCATCACGACTTGGTGTGTTGTCCCTTTCATTTTCCTTGTAGTCGGATATACTTGGCAAAATGTGCTTTTGTAAAGTGTGCAAACATTGCATTTAAGTTACATGCAAAGTCACTCTTTGGGAACAGCGCCAGCTGAAAATGCATACAGAGCAATACAAATCTACATTCAACCATAACAAGTGAACCACAAGTTATAGATGCTAAATTCCAACTGTGCTTAGTGTAAATTGGCTAGCTGTAGTTGGCAAAAGGGCTTTTGTAAGGTTTGCAAACATTGCACTCAAGTCATTTGCAAAGTCACTTTCTGTGCACAGCGTGGGCTGAGAATGCATTTAAGGCAATAAAAAGTTACATTCAACCAAAACAACTCAACCAAAGGTGGCAGATGAAACATTTCAACTATACTTATTGTACATAGGTGTGTTCTACTTGGAAAATAAGCTTTAATAACGATTCGAACAACAAGAGCAATGACGTGCGGTGAGGTTCATGGCTGGTGAGGCACTGATTCCTTTGGAGTTTATGTTAATACAGGTTACTCATTAAGAGGATAACAAGAAAAAGAAGAGAATTCCTCACCTATACTGTATATACTCTAGGAGAGGGGAAAATAATACATTCTTAGATGCGTTGCGATGCAGACATTGGCGATTATTAATCGATTCATAAACGTCAATAATTGATGCTGACGGAGTGACGTGTTCACATCCAGAGCAAATTGTACGAGTCTCCCACGGTTTTGATTGGCTGTCAGATGTGAAGGGAATTTGGAGGAGGAAAAGCGGCTGGTGTTGATTGATCTTACTAGTATTGAAGATAAACTTACATAAATGTCTGTTTAAATTAATGTCATCTTTTTTGTGTTTCCCCTGGAGAGCCTTTGTGGGATGGAGCAACAAAACTTGCTTGTTCTGGAGTTGGAGTTTTTGGTTAGTTTGCGGTGCCTCATTTTTTATTTAGGGGAATTCGCTTTTTCATGGCGTGTAACCTCCCCAAGTGCTTTGACTTTATTTTTTTCTACTTTGGTTAGATTTACAATTTATTGGAAAAACAGTCTTTCCATGGCAAGTTTTCATTGCTTGCTGTAACATCTATGTTGGTTTTGGACCACTGGACAGATTTCATTCCGGATTCAAAGATCCCTTGCAGAGCAGGAGGAAGCTGTATATCTAAACTCCAATGGAAATACTTGTACATGAAGAGAGGAAGCAATGACAGCAAACACAGAAGGGATATACAGATGTAGGGATATAACATGCACACACACACACACACACACACACACACAGGTGCAAACCAAGCTGTTGGCATGTGACTCCAGAGTAAGATGTGTTTGTGCTTACTTGGAGGTAAGGCTTGGTCAGTGGCAGCAGGAAAATGGTTTAAGTCAAGGCTGGGAAGAAGTACTGGAGGAAGGCCAACGGGAGGTGAGAAGCCTGAGCCTACAGGAAACAGTATGGAATACATTACACCCTGAGGGCGCTGGACACAAGCGACTCAAGTTTGAACTGTCCCCAGTCTTATTGCCAGTCTCTTTTAATTAAAATACATTTTCTGGGTGAATCTGTGTTAACAAAAAGGGGAAAGTATGAGACAGTAAGAAGCATGCATGAAAATGAAATGTGAAAGAATGCAATCCAAATAGGAAGCATTAAATTTTTTTTAACATTGTACTAGCATACTACATGTACATGTACACACCTCTTAATTAATCAATCAAGGGTTGGGCCACGGTACCCCTAGTTCCTCCTTAGGCATCTTTAGTCATACTTAAGCATGAGAAAACATTTAGTCTATGCTTTCAACCTTGTAGAAACAGTTTTTCCAGTGTGACTGTGCCCCAATTCACAGAGCACGGTCCAGAAAGGTATGACGAGTATGGTGTGGAGTCACTTGAGAATAATAACAGGACGAGTACCTGTGTTTATAAAAACACACTCAAACCATTCATACATCCATTTTTATCTTCGCAGAAAGCTGACATCGGGCGAAAGGCGGACTGGACTGGATTGGTCGCCAGTCAATCACAGGATACTTACAGACAAACCGTCACTAAGTAGTGACTGACCCTACAAAGACTTTTTGACTTGCGGACCACAATGGCTTCTAACATTTGTCCAAGGTCCAGGCCAGAAACAGGTGAATGAAGCACCCAGATGTCCATAAATAAAAGTTTTTACAATCAGAATTTGAACTATGAAACATTGAACATCAAAGAGTATTTGAACTTTGGGCCAGTAGAGTAATCCCTTACAGTTAATTGGTGACAGTGATAAGTGAATTCCGCAAAGTAGGATATCTTATAAGTTTAATATTTTCGTTTTTTAACATTATTAGAGTCCTCTCTCATGAAATAACACCCCGAAATAACACCCTTTTACACTTGCATTAGCCAATATGGTCGACATAAAAGAAAAAAAAACAGAAAAAAAGCCATTTAAGACATAAATAAGACTCATGTTCGTGTGTTGAGGTAAATGTGTTTCGGTGTTAGGAGAGCAGACTCTGAGAGTTCAGAGTTGCATTTTAGCTTGGCCCGCGTTGTGGATTACTGTGCCTGTTGTGAGATAATTCAAACATGACATAAAAGCCCGTTCCGGCGACCAAGTCTGGTGCTTGTATGTCTCACCGAACATTACAGTAACATTACTGACACCTAGTGACCAGCGCAGAATACTACGTATCATCACAGCATCTTCTGAATGCCTTATATTTGTAATTTAGCCAATTTTATGATGGAAAATGCTTAATTTAGGCAAACATTACATAACATTTTCTTAAATATGCATTCTTTTTTTAATAACAATAGGCCGTTTAACAACAAGACAGCATGATACATTAATATATTTTTGAAAAACCGTGATAGTGACAGTGAAGCCGCAAAATTCGAAGTAGCAAGGGATAACTGAATTACTTTTTTGGAGAAGTCTAAAAAGCAGGGGGGTTTTTTTGTAAGCAAAGGCCTCCATAGTAAAGAAGCAAAATGGAGAAAGTGAAAATGTAACATTAAACTACATTAACAGTCTTTACTACTTAGACGATTTCCTCCCTCCTGAGTCAGCTGTGAAACACAAAAACAACAAATGGCAATAAACATCCATAAAATATCACTTTTCTGCAGAACTTTGTCATATAAAATTAGCTTGTGCTCCTTGTAAACAAACCCCCACTCTGCTTTGTATCAAAGCCTCGTCGTCTCAGAGTTGCCGATGCAGTCCCTTGGATTAGCGTAATGACATGTATATTACTGAAAAGCGAGGAACTTCTTTTCATTTTATTGAAATAGCCAAATGGTTCAGTGGTTCGCTGTTAAGGGGTTTCAAGCAGAACAATTAACAAGCTTAATGGGCCGTATGTACAAACACGCACTATAAGTGTACATCAAGCTTGGGGCAACAGATAAAGACCGATGTGCAAATGATTTTTCATGACTGGCTATTAGTGTCATGGTTTGTAATTATATTTTGTAGCGTTACCCCAAGATGCAGAGACAGCGTGGTAATGTGCAGGTGAAAGGTGGAAGCTCTCAAGGAGAATGTCTCCCAATCACAGGAGTGACAAAAATACAAAGTCTTCACAAAAAAAGCAAATGCATAGGATGGTATAAACTCTCCAAAAAAACCCCAACTTCCAACAACCACAACTCAACTGCAAGCTGAACTAAATACTGACTGGTTGCCTATCAGGACAAGGTGTTCTCATAGTGTCCACAGAAGAAGGGAAACTAAAGCCAGGAGTCCAACTAGTCATGTGGAACATGACAATTACAGGAGCAAATGCTGGCTATTCAGTGTGTGACAAGCATTAAACAACACAGATACAATGAGAATTTAAAGGGCAACACATCTGGAAGGTGTTTTTAAGTGGGAACAGGAGGGAGCCAAGATGTGTGTGTGTGTGTGTGTGTGTGTGTGTGTGTGTGTGTGTGTGTGTGTGTGTGACCATCCTAGTTTACAATATTCATCCTGTAAAACAGTGGTCCACAACCTTTTTGGACCCACGGCCCAGCTCGTGTTCCCACAAATCTCCGCGGACCGAGGGGGGGGGGGTCGTATAGCGTTGTAATTTATCTCATTCAGTATGTATTGTGTAAAACTAAGACAGGAACAACAGCAAATTAAAAGCACAAAATGAATACAGACCCACCATCCACCACTATAAGCTTGGAGTTTGTGTTTCAGAGAGAAGATTATAGCGCCGCTGCTTGATGTGTGTGCTAACAGGCAGTGTGCTAGCATGAATTAACTTGAAACTGTACACACAACAAATATACACATTAGCACTCAATAACGTCATCAAGCTTTACCTTTCGGCATTCCCACACAGTATCAGCATTTGGGAGCAAATATGAAGTGAAAACCCCCCCGATAAAAATACAGTATAGTTGACAATCTTTGCAGAGTGGGAGAAGGCGAGCGCACGCACAATGGTGCGTTCAAGGACTGTCAAACAAAGTGGGACACTCGCACCAAACAACATAAACATGCAAAACTTGAAACTATATTATTTTTTGAATAAAATAATGGCCCATATTTCCAAAATTGATATGCATTTACTTAAAATTGTATTTAGTTATTTACAAAAGTATTTTTTGTGTGTGTGCATTTTTTTTATCATTATGCCTGAAAGAAAGGTTTCCTCGGCCCAGTCCGGCCCTGCCCACGAACCGAACGTACCGATTACTAACCCTAACCCGGTGGTCGGGGACCCCTGCTGTAAGATGTTGCAAAAACACTAAAAACAAGGCCAATTTGTGTTTCGTGCTGTGTACTGTAGATCGATAGCATTTGTTGGAAAACTCATTTTGCTTAAATCTTCACTTCCTTTTCAGTGTTTTGGTGATGATTACTGATCATGTACTTTAGAGCAGTGGTCTCCAAAGCGTGATACTGGGCTCTCAGCATATTCTAAAAATAAAACAAATTCATTATTAATGAGATATGTCATTAGAAATGACACAAATTTCATTTGTCACTTTTAACACAAAGCGAAGATGTCAATGTTTTGTGTAAATAGCTTAGCATATATTGACCTGCACTGGATTGGTATTAGCATCTTTAACTCTCAGGAGTCAATGACCTTGTATCCTAGCGGCATAATCGATGACACACAAACATTCGGGAGCAGACTTCAAATGGCATGTGGAAAAGGTGGAAATCGTTAAGTAAAACCAGATTTCTCATTAAGAATGTTTATTATGACTTTGTCATTGTGTCGTGACATTTATTGGTCATTTGTCATTCGGTGCAGGAAGGCACCCGCTTTGAAAACTAACGTAAACAAGCAATGAAACATGACAGCACCTTCCTATTGGTGGAACACAGCTTGTCATCGATCAATCCAAGCATGAACAGCCGTTTGGTTGCAGAGGGACAGAGGATAAGCCATACATTTTATGTTTGCATTTCAAGCTATAAGAAGAGTTAATTACACGGTTCACATTTTACAGTGAAAAGAATGTAAAATTCCCTACTGGGATTTAGGATAATTTTAGTCCCATTGTGTTAATACACCTGCGATTGACTGGCGACCAGTCCAGGATGTACCACGCCTCTCACCCGAAGTCAGCCGGGATAGGCTCAAGCCTACTCAAGCGACCTTGGTGAGGATAAGCGGCATAGAAGATGGATGGCTGTCAATACACTTTGTCAAAATGAAAAAATAAATGTACAGTCACAAGTGAGGTTATGCTGGGGAAAAAAACATTTTTTATGGTTGCATGTAAAGGTAAACAAAAGTATGTAAAACTGCTAAATCCTACCCCGGGGCCCGTTGCACACAGCTAGGATAAGGGATTAAGCTGCATATCTAGGTTATCCTGGCTCAACTCATCCGTGATCCGGTTGCACAAAAGTGGGATAATGGAAAGTGCTATGACATTAATTACCATGGAGATTTATTCTGTGACGCTAGCCTGCTCCAGACCAGGCTAAGGTCCAGGACCTATTAATCTCATCCCTTATCTGTCAGCAGCCACTATAAACGCAAACTAATAAGTTACACTGCCCATTTCACATTTTTATCAACATTAAACTACACCCACTGTCATTATTTCAACATTATTTAACCGTGATCACTAATACTAGGACTATTGTAGATAAATTATTTTAGATGATGTTGCAATTGTTAATTACAATCTCTAACATACTATATATAAAATACACATACCAAAAGCAAAAAACTTAACATTAATTTTGATTGTATTTTTGATGTTTTCGGCGGAGCAGTGAGTGTGTATTTGTGTACTACTTAAACACAAGGTATTGCAGACCCGCGCTGTCTCTCTTTGTTTTATGACTGTCACAGTGTTGCCTTTCTATTATATTTGCTCTTTTACACCTCGTAAACCTCCATGAGGATTCCCGCTTCTGATGGGGGAAAGTACACCACTGTCGTTGTCGTGGTGAATCGGTGACTCTGTGATCGATAGCGGCGTCTATTTAAGGAAGCTGCGTACGCGCACTGTCCCGGGATTGGTTTCATCTGGCTTGATTAATCCTTGTCTGCTCATCCTGGTTTGGGCTTTGTGCAACCAATTAAGCCTTCGATATTCTTGTTTTGGATTGGTTGAACTCGGCTCATTTATCCTGGATGTCTGAATCTCACGTTCGTGCAACGGTCCCCTGGACTCTTAAGGTTAATAATGCACAGACTCTATCAAAAGAAACGTTTCATGATTTTGTTTCAGTTTTGTTGATAACCTGGCTTCCTCTCACATCTGAAAAACATGCACTTTAGGTAACTGGAGACGGGGTATCGCCAGGAATTCTGGGCCCCATGAAAAAATATTATATAGAGCCCACCGGGTCACTGTAACGCAACTATATTAAGATATCGTGGAATATGCATTGCCGTCTATTTTGAAGCCACACATACTGGAGCTACAAGATATGACAACCTTCACTTGTCTCGCTCTCCTTTCCCTCCGTAGCACCAACGTACAGATTTAATTGGCTGGACAACAGTAAAACGACATGTCGACTAAAAAAAGTGGACATCTACTAATTTTCATGGTCGATTACGGCGACTATGTTGACTAATCGCAGCAGCAGCTGTTAATATATTTTTAGCACCATGCAAGATCATATTTAATGGTATTTCCAGAAAATGTTAGAAATTTGAATGCCTTAAATACAAATTATTGGATTTCAGACTTTACCCTGTAGTAAAAACAAAAACAAAAACATTGATTTTAGATTTTGCTTACATTTTCAAAAATAATTACACTAAAAGAAAAACATGATTTGTGTTTTTTATAATGTTGTTAATGTAACGAAAAATACAACAAAAAACAGCAAAGACCCTGGCCTTCAGTCTGTCCCTACTGACACAATCAAGACTGTCAGGATCCCCATATTTTCCTGTTTTTAGCCACAAATGGAGCACCAGGGATAGTACCAGAAGAATGGAATCGGTTAGCTTCAAGAACAACGGTGACCCATTAAAATGCAAGAACTACTGGGGAACATTGCTCATGAGCCATACAGGAAAACACTGCAAAAACATACAGTGGTGTGAAAAAGTGTTGACTTTGACTTGACTGGCACTTCTTCACTTGAGACTTGCAAAACACATCTCATTAATCTCAAAGGATCACAACATTTAAAAAATATACAACCTAACGAATAAAACAATAAATAAAAAAGCAGAAAGTACAGTGGTGTGAAAAGGTTTTGCCCCCTTCCTGATTTCTTAGTTTTGCATCTTTGTCACACTTAAATGTTTCAGATCGTCAAACAAATTTTAATATTAGTCAATGACAACACAACTAAACACAAAATGCAGTATTTAAATTAAACTTTTTATTATTAAGGTATAAAAAAAATCCAAACCTACATGGCCCTGTGTGAAAAAGTGATTACCAAAAAAAAACATTAAGGCTCGCCTCAATTTTGCCATAAAACATCTTGATGATGTAAAATACTCTGTGGTCTGACAAGACAGTAGTTGAACTTTTTGGAAAGTGTGTGTCCCATTACATCTGGTGTAAAAGTAAGGCCGCATTTCAGGATAAGAACAGAAAAATATCATACCAACAGTAAAATATGGTGGTGGTAGTGTGATGGTCTGGGCCCATTTTGCTGCTTCAGGACCTGGAAGACTTGCTGTGATAATGGACCCATGAATTCTGCCGTCTACCAAAAAATCCTGAAAGAGAAGGTCCGGCCATCTGTTCCTGACCTCAAGCTGAAACCAACTTGGGTTCTGCAGCAGGACAATGATCCAAAACACACCAGCAGGTCCACCTCTGAATGGCTGAAGAAAATCAAAATGAAGACTTTGGAGTGACCTAGTCAAAGTCCTGACCTCAATCCTACTGAGATGCTGTGGCATGACCTTAAAAAGGGGCTTCATGCTGGAAAACCCTCCAATGTGGCTGAATGACAACAACTCTTACTAGATGAGTGGGCCTAAATTCCTCCACAGCGCTGTAAGAGGCTCCCTGATACTCCCTTAATAATAAAACGTTTGAAACTGCATTTTGTGTTCTGTTGTGTTGTCCTTGACTAATATTTAAATTTGTTTGATGATCTGAAACATTTAAGTGTGACAAACATGCAAAAAAAAAAAGAAATTAGGAATGGGGCAAACACTTGTTCAGACCACTGTACTGGAAAAGAGACTGAGTGCCCACCACTGTATCAGTGGTGAGCCACCCCAAATAAATGAACGTATGGGAAGCACTGAACGTTACAGACCACACAAGTGGGAACTTTGGGGTCGCCATGGCGATGACATAATAAGATACTCGCAAGTTTTAGAAGATGTTGACACAGTCTGGCATGGTACTTGTGTTATCGGACAAAACACAAACACCGACATCCATGAGTACAGAGGAGCACACACTTAGGCTTTGCAAATTGGTCATATTATTACCTCTATCAGTTGTATCTGTTCTTCACAAATGAAGTTAGTTCATTTCTATATCTTTAATAATACGCTAATAAGCATGCTAATTCTCATTCTAACATGGCCCACCCTCTCGATGAGACAACCCGTATGACGGGTCATGGTGTGTATCTTACCCGTACTGTTAGCTTCCTGGGATTCAGCTCCGACAGATTCTCCATTCTCCTCTCTCCTGCCCTCTTGCCATGTTCCACTCCTTCTTTCTCCTCCCACTTCCTGGCCTTCAGGACAGTGGTTTGCATCTGGTCCTGACTCAAAGGTGCTCTCATCTTCCTCCTCATCTTGTGAGGAAAAGACGGTACTGCCAGAAAGCCGGTTGCTGTCCACAGAGGAGAGGCGCGTGTGGCTGCAGAAGCGGCCCCGGCCCTCATAGCCTGAATTGCTGTAACAGGATGTACTGTAACAGGATGTGCTGTAGCAGGAGGTGCTGTAGCAGGAGGCATCACAGAACTCGCACTCGTTTTCACCCCGTGCTGGATGGCTGCTCCTTCTATTTACTTTTACGACTCCATTATTGGAATCCCCCTCTTCGCTTTCCAGGTAGGAGAGAGAGATTCTTCTAACTGCTGAATGCACTCCACCTCCTCCATCACCTTCCAGGAGCTGGTTTAGTTCAGACAGACGTTCAATGGAGAGGCTACGTGGGAGGGAACGACAGCAGCATGGGCCAGGACACTCTGGGACCTAAAAATGTACACACATTTTAGGAGACGATGCAGTATCTTGTTATACAATAGGCCAGCCTTTTCCTTAACAGGTAACAATTTTTATTTGAGTTTTGTTCAGGTGCCCCTTCGGTCTATAGGCATACAGTGTAATACTGTATGTACATACATTATACAAACATTTTCAGTTATTATTATATGTTTTGTTAAGTGCTATAATTGTTGAATCATGTATTAGTTATTTTTAATGCATGAATTCATCAATTTAAAATGTGTGTATAATGTATATATTATATGCCTAATTAAATTTCATAGATTTTATTATTATATGTTTTAATTTATGACACGTTTTAATTGTTGAATTATTTAATGTATTATTTTTAATATATTCATCAATACAAATATATTTAAAATATTAATTAAAATGAAGAACAAATGTATAATGACACCATTTATTTACATAATATTATATCCAGCCAGTCATTCATCCATCCATTTTCTTCATCTTATTATGGTCCTGGTCGCGGGGGCAGCAGTCCAGACTTCCCGGTCTCCAGCCACCTCTTCCAGTTTCACCAGGACACACCAAAGTGTTCCCAGGCCAGCTGTGAGACATAATCCCTCCAGCGTGTCCTAGGTCTACCCCGGGGCCTCCTCCCGGCTGGGCATATCCGGAACAACTCACCAGTAGATGCATGAATCACCTTAACTGGCTCCTGTTGATGTGAAGAAGGAGCGGGTCTACTCTGAGCTTCTCCCAGATGACTGAGCTCCTCACCCTATCTGTGTTGAGTCCAGCCACCCTACGGAAAAAACTCGTTTCCCCGCTTGTATCTAGCTTTTTTAGTTACTACCCAAAGCTCATGACCACAGGTGAGGGTGGGAGCATAGATCAACCAGTAAATCGAGAGCTTTGCCTTCCTGCTCAACTCTCTCTTCATAGCAACGTTCTGGTGTAGCGACCACATTACTGCAGATGCTGTGCCGATTTGCTCTCATGCTCCCCGCTTCGCTCACTCTTGAATAAGATCACGAGATACTTGAACTCCTCCACCTTGGGAGTGAGGTCTTTTCCAGCTGAGAACCATAGCCTCACATTTGGAGGTCCGAGTCTCATCCTAGAAGCTTCACATTCGGCTGCCAACCGCTTCAGTAAACACTACAAGTAAAGCATCTGCCAACAAGAAGGTTTTTTATTTACAGTCTTACCTGAATGGGAGATTGGGTGATCTCATCCTCATCCTCCTGGCCTTCCTCTTTCCTGTCTTTGGAGCTTTTAAGTGTTGGTGATGTCGAGGTGTTGTCCGGAGTTGTGCTCGTGTTCTCCCCTTCCTCCACATCCTCCTCCTCCTGGCTTGGTGCCCGATGTTGTGCGGATGGAAGGCTGTGAAGAAGGTGGTGAATGCGGATGTAGTGGGATCTGGGAGTTTCCGGCTCACCGCACGCTGAGGCGATCACATTTTCCAGCTCGGACACTGGCAAGGAGCAAGGGCGGGTTTTGCGGCGTGGGACACAATGTGAGTTGCAGGTTGAGAAGAGGCAGGAACAGGGGCCGTTGCTACTTTCACCACTCTCTCTCGTTCTTTGTGATACTTCGGTTCTTCCTGCTACTACCTCCTGGGAAGTGTCGTTGTCCTCTGCAGTTACAGCTGAAATATTGTCAGTTGGCACCTTTGATTTGTCATGTTCTGCTGTTATTCCTTCCTCAGCTTGTGGGATATTTTCATCTCTCTGGACCTCTTCTTCGTCCTCCCCCTGCCTCTCTTCTGATTCTCCCTCTTGTACCTCCACGACAGTGTTCTCTTCTTGCAAGTCAGCTGATTGTCTATCCTCACTCTGAAACTCAGTAGAAGCAGGCTCATCCTCTCTCACTGTGCTCTCCTCCTCCACAGCATCTTGTTCTACCTCTAGCGCCACCTCAAGTTCTACTGTCCCAGTGTGTTGGGTTTCCTCAGCTGTGGAGGCTGATGGCATTGGGGTCTCAGGGTCAGCTGGGGCATCCAAAGGGAGGTCAGGCATATCATGTCCCACACTTAAAGTATCAGCCTCAGGTGTATTAGCGACGTTGTTGGAATCAGCGTTGATTCCCCTTTCAGGGCAAGCGGATTCTATGACCAGTGAGACCTCTTCATCATCTAAGAACACAAAACATAGCTCAATAGAAGACCATAGGAAAACACTCATAATCATTCATGGTTAAGACGTAAAAGAATGGAAGAAAAATGAATTGAGCTATTTTTTTTCCATAAACCTTTGCAAATCTATGAGTTATAGCTCAGTTTTCAATGGCATCTCCTAAAAATTATGAATTAAACATGTCCTGAATCACAACATTAAAAAGGAGGGTTTGGGCCACACAGAAAAGAGAGAATGTCATGAAAAAAAGGTCAAATCTGGTGTCAATAACGGATCGGGACACGTTGCAAGTTCCGAGTTCCAGAATTTTGATGAAGGTGTGAAAATTCATATTTATGTATATGTATGCATTTTAAATTGTTTTTCTGCACGTAAAACTAGAAAAGGTGTTTTGTGTTAATATTTTTGGGTGTCTGGAATGAATCAATTGGATTTATTTTATTTCTTAGGGGAAAAATGTATTTGGTTAGAGCACGTTTTGGTTTGAGTCGGACCTTCTGCAAAGGATTAATCACGCTAACCAAGGTTCTACTGTATATCGCACTTACACCAACAATCTTGACCTGCATTGGATTTGCTTTAGAGTGTTTAATAAACGTGCTCACGCAAGCCATCAAGGCTGCAGTCCCGCAGACTTCTGTTTATGGCACCATTCCTCATAAAACATTACAATTAGGGGTATAACGGTAAGCCATAATCGCGGTTTGGTATGTACCTCAGTTTTAAGGTCAAGGTTCGGATCATATTGGATGCAGTAAGGGGACAAAATGCAAAATATAAAACTGCTTCGCATTGTCTTTGTGAAATATTGAATTGGGTGTTGAACCTGCGCTATCTACACAAAAGGCAGCAGTATATACCATCACAGCACCAGCGCATAAAACAATTCTCAAATAAAAAAAATAATGTAGTTTATAAGGTGTATTTTTAGGAAACTGCAAACCCCTTGGCTACTTAGCTCTTTGTCAAGTCTGGGCGTGTGATGTGGCTTCAACTCTGTGAACCATAACTTGCGGTGACTATTTAGCTTGTTAGCCTCCTTCGTAGCAAGCGAACCATGGTAATTAAAGAGAGAAGGGGAGTGTTACTGCAGCTGGAACTCATCAGTGCATTCCAAATAATTTTTCATTTTGCAAATGTTGATCTGAAATCCGAGGAGAAGGCATTCGCGGAGGTGGTCGGAGGCTCTGAATGAGTCGTACACACACAGGAAATAATGTACTACAGGCCGCAGCCTTAACGGGTCGCGTCACCACTGCTCGAGAATTTTTTGGGTGGTGCACTTCACGTCAGAGGCTGAACTCGAATCTGAAACCAGTGAAATGGAACAAAATGTGTACCTGGAGATGTTCACGGGTTAAAATGCGTACGAAAAATGCATGCAATCTTGTAGATGCAGAGAAAAACATTTTAAATATCTTTTTTGAGCAAAATGACCCAGGATTTAAGAGGTTAAAAGGGACTTTTTTTTCCTTCGAAACATTCACTTGGTTCTTGCTGAAGTGGGGTACAGATGACTTTCTTTAATGAGCTTGGCCATAAACCTGCACGATAAAAAAGTGCCTTGAGGGACCCTGTGTTGTGTTTGAGTGTGTGTGTGTTTCAACAGACACAAGACAACAGACCACATCCAAGTCGTATTTCTCCATATTATCTTTTAACTTCACACAGATGCAGTTAACACTAATTGGGATCATGGCACAAAAATAGCAGTGCGTTCCCAAGTCATCGCTGCGTAGAGGTAGCGTTGTTATCAACATCATTAGCCTCCTGGGAAGTATTAATCACTCTTCTCCAGGATTCCTTCACCTTTGTAATTAATATTTTATATTTATTCTCAAAGGTCATCATGAATTATTACCATCACAGGAAGAAACTGGATTCCTATTATACCATAGAGTCCTTCTCTGGGCGGTATATCACAGTCTTAAGCTTACTCTACGTTTTGGTATGTACAAATCATTTTTGACTTTATTTGAAAAGTAATTTATCAAAAATGACGCATGCAATTAAAAGATAAGACTTCCTCGGGCTCTCTGGTAGAGAACTGCAAGTCATGAGCTCAGCCTGCAGCCCAGATCTCGTGAAAAATGTCAACAGCACACACCACCACAAAGCTAAATCCAAATTCTTTTACACAGTTGAAGGTTTTTCAAAAAAGTAACAATTACTTTCTCTGGTAATTATTACATTTATGAAGAAGTACAGCAAATCTGCAACGTTTTTTAAAGTAATTTGCCCAACACTGGTCCTCACTAGAACATGGCTGTTTATGGGCAAACTGTATGTCTGGCTCCATTACAGTGCTTGTAGGATACGAGGAGTAACACAGATCTGAGTGTACAAAAATAGATCTGACACCAAAACAGTTGGCTGGTATAAACACTTGGCAGTAAGAATTTAGCTCTTTGCCATAAAGAGTGTGAACATTCATGCAAAAATGGTTGTTTGTACTTCATTCAGAGAGCTTCATGAAAAGTCCTTGATTGGACCATGAACAATATTTCTTGTACTGATCCTACATGGCCCTGTGTGAAAAAGTGATTGCCCCCTAAACTTAATAACTGGTTGGGCTACCCTAAGAAGCACTGCAATCAAGCGTTTGCGATAACTGACAATGAGTCTCTTACAGCGCTGTGGAAGAATTTTGGACCACTCATCTTTGCAGAATTGTTGTAATTCAGCTACATTGGAGGCTTTTCCAGCATGAACCTCCTTTTTAAGGTCATGCCACAGCATCTCAATAGGATTCAGGTCAGGACTTTGACTAGGCCACTCCAAATCCAGAGCTGGTGTGTTTTGGATCATTGTCCTGCTGCATAACCCAAGTTCGTTTCAGCTTGACGTCACAAACGATATTCTCCTTCAGGATTTCTTGGTAGACAGCAGAATTCCATTTATCACAGCAAGTCTTCCAGGTCCTGAAGCAGCCAAACAGCCCCAGACCATCACACTACCACCACCAAATTTTACTGTTGGTATGATGATCGTTTTCTGAAATGCAACATTACTTGCGACACACACCTTCCAAAAAGTTTAACTTTTGCCTCATCAGACCACAGTGTACTTTCCCAAAGGTCTTGAGTATCATCAAGATGTTTTCTGGCAAAATTGAGATGAGCCTTAATGTTCTTTCTGTTCAGCAGTGGTTTCCATCTTGGAACTCTGCCATGCAGGCCATTTTTGCCCAGTGTCTTTCTTATGGTGGAGTCATGAAGACTGATCTTAATTGAGGCAAGTGAGGCCTGAAGTTCTTTGGATGTTGTTGTGGGGTCTTTTGTGACCTCTTGGATGAGTCGTTCTTGCGCTCTTGGGGTCATTTTGGTTGGCCGGCCACTCCTGGGAAGGTTCACCACCATTCCATGTTTTTGCCATTTGTGGATAATGGCTCTCACTGTGGTTTTGCTGAAGTCCCAAAGCTTTAGAAATGATGGGGGTGTGTAGGTTTGCATTTTTTTTCACCTTAATAATAAAACGTTTTATTTAAAAACTGCTTTTTGTGTTTAGTTGAGTTGTCATTAAAACAGCCCAATTCCAAAAAAAATTAATCGTGAAGGGGGCAAAAACTTTTTCACACCACTGTATGCTTAAAGGAAAATGATGGCGGAGATATCACAGACCAAGTGGAACACATAGAAGACATTCTTGACATTTTTTCTAAAATACTACTAATTATTGTCCAAGATGTGTGACGTTACAAACAGTATAGTTAGATTTGGGCCTTCATGGTAAATGTATTTGACAATAACTCAACTTTACAGTTTTTGGTGCTTAGTACTCCAAATGTAGAGTGAACTGAATGAAAGACCATATATTATTTCAAAATAATCCAAAACAGTAAAATTTTCCATCCACTATGGATCATTAATCAAGTTTAGGACTGCGTAGACCATCTTGACAGTACCTGGGTGAATTGAGGAGGTGAGCTCAAAGCGGAATTGTAGGTGACCACACACATGATCTGTTGGAAGCCTGCGACCCAGCGAGTAACTTATTATCCGGTCCCTGTCAACCAAAAATAAGAAAAAAAGCGTGCAAAAATAAGAACATTTGTTTCCTACGTAAGAGTTACACTGATGACAACCAACTCTGCCATGTGTTCATGGCGAAACATCTGCAACTGTACCCACTGAAATGTTTTGGCTTCTGTGTCCTTCTTCCCCACTCCGTTTGAAACAATTTCTTTATGTTTAGAATAAGTCAGCTGGAGAGGCTAACTAGTTAGCTCGCTAGCTTGCTATGCTAGCGGCAGCCGTGTGTTATGTCCCTGATGTCCATATTATTTAAGAAGAAAGTTGAAATATTTAGAAAATGTAATAAGAATATACTTTTTCACCTATATGAAGGCTGAGATGCAGTTTTTTAAATATATAACTTCTTGCATCCTTTCATTTTCTACTATGTGGTCCTCACTGGAAAAAGCTTGTACATTTCCTGTACAGTGAATAGGTTTGAATTGTGTTCAACTTTGGTGGTTCCAATGTAAGTGCAGTAAAGTAACTGATAAACTATGACAAACCTAATCCCATAACACAACACCAAGCAACACATTTTTTGCTTTTGTTGTTGTTGTTGTTGAGTATTACCCGATGGCATGTTTTTCCAGCAGCCTCTGGACAGGAACAGACAGCTTCCCCAGGAAGCGTTTGATGATGGGCCGACTCTTGGCAAACTTGTCCTTCACCTCAATCTCAAGCACGTCAGTGGGTAGCGACAAAAAGTTAAACCTCTGGGGAAACAGAGAAAAGTGCATTATAATGATTACATCTCTCAGTAACATTGGATTTGAGGGAAATTTGACATTATTGTGCTCATTATGTCGACCATGATATTAGTTTAGGTCATCTGATGTGGCTGGCTCTAAGTGAGTTTTGATGTGGTCTGTGATGCTGGATGGATTCACATTATGGGCAAACAAGATTGAAGGAACACCGGAAAGAACTGCACGACAGAATACACTGAATGGACATTAAATCTCATGTTCTGTGTCTGTCGCTCTGCTACCGCCTGTCTGCCGTATGTGTCAGTGCACACTTTGCTACTGACTGAGCTGATTGCACGCACCTGTGGCCAATTACCGGGACATTTATCAACTGATTCCAAACAGCAGACCCATGCCAGTTATTCCTTCTTCCTCTCCAGTGTACCTTCTGCCATTCCCGGTACTCCGGTGGCTCATAACTGGTCCCTTACCTTGTTGTTGATCTTGCTGATCTTCTAGCTATTTGCTATTGTTCCCGCTGCTACCTATTTTCATAGCAGCTCTCTTGTTTTTCCCTGCCTTTATTTTTCCATGGCAGTGTTTTTCTTTCATTTGTCTACATGGCCTTATGCCCTGAGTCTTTTCGTTCTATTTGTATTTTTGTCTTTTTTGGCGTTTGCCCTGAGATCCTTAGTTTCCATTTTCACACTCACCTGTTTGGCTGGAGCCCTTTTTGTTAATAAACTCTTTTATTGTATTGTACGCTGTGTGTTCACTCTCTGCAACTTGGAATCCAGAACTCGGCTTAGCCGCCTCGCGACATTTAAAAATACATTTATTTACATTTTATAGCTAACAATATGCGGAACTGGCAGCCGTTGGGCTGAATATAGTACTTGCCTTTAATTAGTCCAGCCCTGGAATGAATGAATGAATGAATGAATGAAGGAATTACTACTGTCCACCAGCATAGGAAGCTCATAACTACTGATGCTATGTGAAGCCTGGATTATGCACCTGTGTCGAGGCACCAGTATATACTAAACCGGCTCCCTCTTCCCACTCCAAACCCTCCTGCGTGGCTCTGTGTCTACGTGCACCTCCATAAAAATAAAATCTCATGTCGTGGTGACGCAGACTGTAAAGGTAGTTATCGATATGGTTTTAATACATACAGTAATTCCTGTGTGCATACAGCTCATTCAGAGGCCGTACAGCCCACATTTGCCTTCTACTTCCATTTCACATCATTTACAAGCTGGATGTGCACCTCCCAAAAAGTCTAACCTTGAGTAAACCGTGATACGGATCACAGAGCTGTGATTGGCATAGTGGATACACTGTAGCATAATAAAGCCTTTAGTAAAACACTTTTAAAACCTTGATGACAGGTATCCACAATAGTGTTGTGCAGTTCAATATGTAGTAATAGTTGTTCTTGTCAGTGAATTCATTCATGACCAGTATTATGCTGTTATTTTGTAAAAGAAAACTGTGTATAAAATGGAGTCCTAACCATCAGTAAATCATTTCACAGCAAATGTTGTTGTATATGATGGGTCGCCCGCCCCGTGGTGAAGGGCAGTGGCATTTGATAGATCCCCTTCATCACAGACGTTGCCCGTGTCTGTTTTAAATGATATGCCTTGCGGAAAAAATGGAGTAACCCAGTGGAGGAAGTGACGACTCGGAGATGCAGCTTTTTGCACAACGACACAGGAGGAGGATGAAAAGGAGTGAATAATTTACAAGTATGAACTGGGAGGGAGGAGACAGCTGCATGAAAAAGGATCGAGGCTTGCAGGGAGAGGATGAATGTGTTGTTGCATTAAAAGTGTTCATCTGTGTAGGACCAGCTGTCATATATAGCTTCAGTGGGGGAGGACCGGATGCTGGGGCTGCAGAGAGAAGGATCAGACGAGGAGACATACAGAAAGGGGATATTTACCTAAAAACAAACATTTCAAATAGCACTTTCAATTTCTGAAAGGACTGATGAGAAGAAATGAAATATATGATCAAAATGTTGAAAAAGAACACAAATATAACAATACTATAATACTTTTTGAAGTTTGCTGCACAAAAGGCATTTCTTAGGGCTGTCAAATATAACACGTTGATGATGGCAATTCTGACCTGAACACAACAGCAGTATAATTCCAACACCATATACTGTATGTATCTCCAACTCACACACGTCTCTTGTCCCTTCATCCTGGGGGAACGACACTTCCTCATTCGCATTGCTAGAAAGCGAGATGCACTCAGGGACCCTCCAAACATCAGAAAAACAGCTTTATAATAAGCGTGCGTGTGTGTTTGTGTGTGTGTGTGTGTGTGTGTGTGTGTGTGTGTGTGTGTGTGTGTGTGTGCGTGTGCGTGTGTGTGTGTGTAAATAAACAAGGAGATAAAGTAAAAAAATTGCATATTTCAGACATAGTTGCTAATGGTGATTAATCATGATTAATTAATACATTTTTGTTTAAATTAATCTGATTACATTTTTTACTTTTTTCATTAGTTGGAATTCTATTTTTGTCTTAAAATTAAGCAAACCAAAATCTTTTCATTTTATTCAACGACTATCAAAGACTCTCACCTACTGCTTGAACAAATAAAATAGGAGTGAGCCATCCAAATATTGACACTATTAATACCACAGGTAGTATCATTACCAGTACCTCGCATAACATAAATTTTCTTCTGCTTATTTGGGGCCCGGTCGCAGGGGAAACCTCAGTAGGAAAGTCCAGACTTTCCAGTCAGCGGACACCTCTTCCAGTTCCACCGAGGAGACACCGGGGCGTTCCTTGGCCAACTGTGAGAGACAATCCTTCCGTTATGTCCAAGGTCTATCCTGAAGCCTCCTCCTGGTGTGGCATGCCCAGAACATCTTACCAGGGAGGCATCCAGCAGGCATCTGGATTAAAAGCCACCTCAACTGGTTCCTCTCAATGTGGAGGAGCAGCCGCTCTACTCTGAGCTCCTTCCAGATGGCCGAGTTCCTCACCCTATGTCGTACAGTGACTCCTGCTACCCTACAAAGGAAACCCCTTCCGGCCGCTTGTATCCTCAAACTTGCTCTTTTGGTCACTACCAAAAGCTTGTGACCATAAGTGAGGGTAGGAAAGTATATCAACCGGTAAATCGAGAGCTTTGCCTTCTGGCTAAGCTCTCTCTTCATCACAATGGTTCGGTACAACGACCACATTACTGCAGACACTGCGCCGAGTCGCATATCAATATCATTCTCCAGCCTTCATTCACTCATTAACAAGCTGCGGAGATACTTGAACTCCTCCACCTGGGACCAGGTGGCCCTCACTCCAGAAGGGTGCAATCCATCCCTTTCTGGATGAGAACAATGGCCTCAGATTTGCAGATGCAGAGGAACCGCCACAGTAAACGCTGAAGGTCACAGCCTGATAAGGACAACATCCGCAAATAGCAGAGAGGAGATCCTAAAGTCCCCAAACTGGACGTCCTCAATGCCTTGTCTGAACCTAGAATTTCTGTCCATAAAAATTAGGAACAGAACTAGTGGCAAAGGGCAGCCTTTGGCAGAGGCCAATGTTCACCGTGAACAGGCTCAACTGACTGCTGGCAATGCTAACCAGGCTCCTGCTCCGGTTGTACAAGAAACAAATGACATGTACAGTAGTACAGTTGTCTCTTGACATGACATGACAAATTTCACAGCTTCACTCTATTCAAACATATATTAATTTATAAATAATACTGTTTTGTGGTTGAATATGTCCTATTAATAAAAAATGCATATTTAAACAAATACTAAGCAGATTAAGTATTGTCAATCATAAAAATGGATAAATTATCTAAAATACATATACAAGTAATTAAGAAGACGCATTCAAATTGTGAATATAGCATTCCAAATTGGTCACTAGGTGTCAGTAATTGTTCGGTGAGAGAAGCACTGGACTAACAGCTACCATATCCCAGATTTTTAATTGTCTCAGGGAGGTCTCGCTCACTGTGAAAAGGCACTGTACATATTCCAGCAGACAGATAGGCCAGGAGCAAGTGTGTCCTATTCCTGCACAAGTGCAAGTGATTTGAGATTTTCCAGTACCACAAACACAGAAATGCTGGTGCAGATTTCTTGGGATGTGCGTGTATTACAGGAGTTTTTGTCAGAACTTTGCTGATGTAGTGGCTCCTCCACTCACAAACCTCGCGAGTCCAAAAGAAATGTCCGCAAGGTCGCCGACTTGTCAAGATGACTTTGAAGCAGTGAAATTGTTGTTGTGTAGTTCGGGGGTTTGCCTAAAATATCCGCCCTGCGTTTCACTGATGATAATCATTACCAAAACAAATTAAAATCAACAGAACAAAATGATTCTTGATTCTTCACTTCAACAAAAAAATACCTGTGTCAGTAACGGTTCCAGCAATACTGGCCCTGTATTTACTTGGTATTGAATACTGTTCTAGGTCTAAAAAGCATGTCTCCATTTCCAATCCAATTCACGAGTTACACGTTACATACAGGACACAGCTTGTGAAGCTCGGCATTTATTTTACATAGTCCAACCTCTAGTATTAATATATAGGATGTGTGTTGTAAATAAAATATAAAATAGAATAAAGAGACTATATAAATAATCATTTCATGCAAGTGGTACTCAGTGTTCTCCACTTACTCACAAACAGCACTTTCACTTCCTGCATCTATGGTCAACGAACATAGTTTTAAGACTGCGTTTGGCAGGTACGATGAAGAGCACAGATGGTGACAAGGGTGTGTGTATACCTCTGAGTTCCATTTCGGGTTGATTGTGTTGCAGACGACGCCGGAGCGTTTCTCCTGGCCATGGTGTGGCAACAAGGGAAAGATGCTGTGCTTTCCAGGCTGGATGGAAAGCTTGAGGTATGGGTCTGGATTGAAGAACATCCCCTTCTTTAAACCAACTGCTTGGAGGTCTGCAGGTAGAAGGTAACATCGATTAATGCAATGTTTGTGAAGAAGAGAAAAGTTACTCAGTTTATATTTGAGATTGGAAAACAGCCAGCAATACACCATTGTAAACTACTACAATGTAGTCTAATTTACCTCTTTTTACTATCGTTTCACTGTTCATACTTTTATGTTCACTACATCCAATCCTATGATCCAACTACATCGATATGTGTTCAGCAAGTTGCCATTCTGGATGGCATATATCGATCTAGCATCGTTTAAAATGTAATAGCAATGCATCGATACTAGGAAATAAGGCACTATGATAAAGACGTTAAATGTTACTCTTTTCAGTCTGCCTAAAATATAATTACACAAATCAAAAACGCCAAAAATAAATAACCCAAAAAAATAAAGCTAAAGCCACTATGTAAAGAGAAAACGCTTAAATAACACAAAGCTTTGTCTGTACATACAGTCAAACTTGTCTATAGCGGCCACTAGAGGGAGTCTATAAAAGTGGCCGCTATAGACAGGTGGCCTCTATAGACAGGTTGGCGTCCAGTTTGAATGTTGACCAGTAGAGGAAAAAAAAAGAAAAAAAAAGGGGAAATAATAATAATAATAATGTTGACCAGTTGATGGCACTGCGGACTGCTGATAAAAGTTGTACAGCACTACTAGGCTTGTTATTATCATGGTTCATGGTTTTAATCCTGAACATGCATGAGTCAAACAGTAGCATAGTACAAACAAACATCACATAGTACAATTCACAATTTTGCATGTCCAAAAAGGAGTAGGAAGAAGCAAAGCTTATTTAATCCTACCCCTCATCAGTTTCACATCAGTTGCAATACATTTATTCACCTCTTGTTCTTCCAAGTGTACTTTGTAGGTCTACATGACAATGTAGTGCAATCATAGCCAAGGTTTTTACTTACTAAAAGGAAGCTAGAGGCTTAATAATAACTGATAACTGATAAAATACTTCAGTTAAGTACAACCGAACTCAGTTTTGCTCCCGCTGCCGCATGAATGCTAGCATATGTTTTTTTTTTTATTGTAGCGTCGCTGGGAGCACGTCCTGTTCCCAGCCTACTTTGCGGTAATGTTTTGGTGCAAATGCTCTTAAAGTTACTTGTTTGACCAGGAAATAGCAAGCTCGAAAGAGCTTGCTTTTTTATGTGGAACAACTGACAGTTTGTGTGGATCTTGTGAATGATTGTGACTGAGCTAGGACTCAGTAATTAAAGTCTACACACAACGCCTTCATTGATTGAAAAACAAAACTTTTTCATGCATGAAGCTTCTACTTGAGTTGGTAATTTGGCCGCTATATGCGGTCAGATGTTGACCAAGGGAGACAAAATGGGTGGCTGCTGGCTGCGTTGGACAGGTGACTGCTATACACAGGGTCTATAACATGTACATTTGCTGGGGGGGATTTTTCAGTGGCTGCTATAGGCAGGTGGCCCTTCTATAAAGGTGGCCGCTAAGACAGGTTTGACTGTATATAATACAAGCCCCCCCATGCTTACTGTAGATCTCGACAGTGTATGCTGTATGCTACATAAAGTAAATGGCATGTAGGTAGTGGAAGTACAGTAAATGCTGCTTGTTCAGTCAGTTTTAGCAGTAGATGAAACATACATAGAAGTTTTATATGTATAATTTCAACCCTGCGAACCCATGCTGATGTCATGGTGAGAGCTCAGCTTTAACTGGCTGCATCTCAACTGCTGTATAGTGAGTCTTTTGAGTGCATCACTGCGTTCACACTGAGAAGTACAGCAAAATGCAGTGCACTGTCAGTATCTGGATGTTGCAGTGCTGGACACTTACCACCCTCAATAGTCGCCATCTTAACTATGTTGCAGATCAGGAGGGAGTAACTTGAAATAATGGAACCGCAACCGCAGTGGTGGAAAGTACAAAACAGAAGAACATATTGCTATCGTCATTTCTCGTTCAGTGCATCACAATAGTAATCGATTTGCGCCCTCAGGAACTACAAACACAGTGTACACAGTATACTTATTGAAGTGTACTATTCCATTGGAGACACAGCCATGGGTTTGTCCGACATGAAGCGACAAAATGAACTTACATTTAAACTACGACTGTCAAGAATAACGCGTGATAACTAATTGAGGATAAGCAGCATAGAAGATGGATGGATGGACGTTCAAACTCGAGCTTAATTAACGCATGTGCGTCCTGCCAAGGCACACCTCTCTGTTATGACAGCACATGGAGGCACACCGTAGCTGTCCCACAGTCACACAGAGTTTGACGCTCTTTTAATGCATCTCCAACTCGCGAACTCATCTCTCCGCTCTCCTCGGATGAAAACTTCCCCATGCTTACTGCAGTACTGCAAGGTGCATTTACTGACACTTAAATAAATGGATATTCTTATCAACATTTAAGCGTGCTCGGAAATCCCGGAGAATACACTCAAAACAAGTGAATTCAACTGAAATTACAGTACGTGGTGACTTTGAACGTGCGATTCAAATATACGACTATTAAAGCCACTCGTGTTATGCAAATAGATGTGTACTGTAGTATCTTTTAGCTTCATTTAAACGTTGAGCTCATTTGGAGTAATAAAATACATGATTGATCATGATTAATTAATTTTAAAACTGTGATTAGTCTGATTAAAAATGTTAATCATTTGAAAGGTCTAATCTAAACTACTAATTAAGAGACCCAGATCAATTGTATTGATGATTTCAATAGCATGTGCTGATTAGGTCTTCAACATGACAACGGGTGACTGTGGAGGTCAAATGATGGTTCCAACATGGCAACTGTGTGTCACTCACATTGATTTGAGGGCAACGCATGCAAGTGGGCAAAGGTACAATAGATAGTTGATTTTCTCACCTGAAAGGGAAAAGTTAATGAGTCTCCTGTTGCCCGGGCCTGGGTTGGCCTCAGGACTAACCACTGGCTTTAGGACCTGCAGAAGCAAGAAAACGTAGCTTTTTAATTGACACTCTTACACTTGCACAATCCTATATTCATTCATTAAGTCATTTTCTAATGCCTATCCTGTTCGAAGTCACGGGTGCACATGAGTCGATATGAGCTGATTTTGGCTGAGAGGCAGGGTACACCATTGACTGGTAACCAGTCACCAATCACAGGACACATACATACAAACACAAACAACAATTCACAGTCACATTCACACCAGTTGTCAATTTAGAGTCTCCAAATAACCTAACATTGTTTTTGAAGTGTCTACCAAGAGTAAACCCACGCCACTATGCTGTCCACAATCCTCCGTTGTCTGTGAAATTAAACTTGACATCTACAAATAAACTGTCACTTCAGGCAAATAACAGTAATTTCAAATAAATGGGCACAAGCTAAGAAAGAATATGAATAAAATGTCTACAAAAGTGAAACAATTATAGCTAGATCAACGTCATTATGGCTGCTTGTGTGTTTGGCCAGTCAACTATTAGTAAGTCAACTATGATTGACTTACTATTGCATATCACTTTAATAGGTATTTTTCATGGCAGAATTAACTGATAAAATAATTGAGCGTCTTTCTGAGGGAGTCTTGGGCAAGATGCTTATTTGTAATCCTTCCCGGAATACGGCATGGTCGCCCAGACTTCCAGCAAGAGGCTGTATGAGGCACACCTGCAGCCACTTGGCAATTAGTGGCTTATTTTAAGCACAGCGGCTGCAGCAGGAAGATGGCGGATCAGTATTCCTCAACACTCCTCGAAATACTTCACAACACACTTACTGTAGCTTTGACAGTTGCTTTTCTTCGTCTTCCCCCGGTTCCTGTTTCCCTAAAGCCAAGTTTTGGTCATGCTAACTATTTGCTTTTTGCTCTGTACTACAGTTGAGGTTTTTGTCATTTCCTTGTCTGTTTGCCTTGTTTTCGGTGGTGCTTTTAGTTATCAGGTCTTGCACCACTGCCCTAAGTTATTTTTTTTCAAGGTAGCATTACAAACAAACAAGCAGCAAGTGAAGGTGACTGCAGTGAAGGCCTGGCAAACCTCCAGAGAAAAACATTACCATATGGTGATGCCCGTGGTTCTCCAAACTTCAAACATTAGTAGACTACAAATAATTTTCATAAAAGTATTATACAGTGGTGTGAAAAAGTGTTTGCCCCCGTCCTGATTTTTTTTTTTTTTTTTTGCATGCTTATCACACTTAAATCCTTCAGATCATCAAACTAATTTAAACATTAGTCAATGACAACTCAACTGAACACAAAATGCAGTATTTAAATTAAACTTTGTATTATTAAGGAAGAAAAAAATACAAACCTACAGGCTGTGTGTGGAAAAGTGATTGCCCTCCTTAGTTTAAAACATAACTAAGATTAATTGAGATCTATCAGTGTGGAAAAGGTTATAAAGCCATTTCTAAAGCTTTGGGACTCTAGTGAACCACAGTGAGAGCTATTATCCACAAATGGAAAAAACATGGAACAGTGGTGAACCTTCCCAGGAGGGGCCGGCCAACTAAAATGACCCCAAGAGCCCAGCCATGACTCATCCAAGAGGTCACAAAAAACTCCACAACAACATCCAAAGAACTGCAGGCCTCACTTAAGGTCAGTGTTCATGACTCCACCATGAGAAAGACACTGGGCAAAAACGGCCTGCATGGCAAAGTTCCAAGACCAAAACCACTGCTGAACAGAAAGAACATTAAGGCTCGTCTCAATTTTGACAGAAAACATCTTGATGATCCCCAAGACCTTTTGCAAAATACTCTGTGGTCTGACGAAGTTTAACTTTTTGGAAGGTGTGTGTCCCATTACATCATTACATTTCAGAAAAAGAACATCATACCAACAGTAAAATATAGTGGTGGTAGTGTGATGGTCTGGGGCTGTTTTACTGCTTCAGCTGCTTCATATGCAAATCTCATTAATCTCAAAGCATCACAACATTTAAAAAATATACAACCTAACGAATAAAACAATAAATAAAAAAGCAGAAAGTACAGCGGTGTGAAAAGGTTTTGCCCCCTTCCTGATTTCTTAGTTTTGCATGCTTGTCACACTTAAATGTTTCAGATCGTCAAACAAATTTAAATATTAGTCAATGACCACACAACTGATCACAAAATGCAGTATTTAAATTAAACTTTTTATTATTAAGGTATAAAAAAAATCCAAACCTACATGGCCCTGTGTGAAAAAGTGATTACCAAAAAAAAACATTAAGGCTCGCATCAATTTTGCCATAAAACATCTTGATGAGCCACAAGACCTTTGGTAAAATACTCTGTGGTCTGACAAGACAGTTGTTGAACTTTTTGGAAAGTGTGTGTCCCATTACATCTGGTGTAAAAGTAAGGCCGCATTTCAGGATAAGAACAGAAAAATATCATACCAACAGTAAAATATGGTGGTGGTAGTGTGATGGTCTGGGGCAATTTTGCTGCTTCAGGACCTGGAAGACCTGCTGTGATAAATGGAACCATGAATTCTGCTGTCTACCAAAAAGTCCTGAAGGAGAATGGCCATCTGTTCCTGACCTCAAGCTGAAACCAACTTGGGTTCTGCAGCAGGACAATGATCCAAAATACACCAGCAAGTCTACCTCAGAACGGCATGACTTTTAAAAGGCGCTTCATGCTGCAAAACCCTTACAACCGCTTTGCAAAGATGAGTTGGCCAAAATTCCTCCACAGCGCTGTAAAAGACTCATTGCAAGTTATCACAAACGCTTGATTGCAGTTGTTCCTGCTAGGTGGCCCAAACAGTTATTAGGTTTGGATTTTTTTCTCCCTTAATAATAAAACGTTTCATTCAAAAACTGCATTTTGTGTTCAGTTGTGTTGTCACTGACTAATATTTCAATTTGTTTGATGATCTGAAATATGTAAGTGAGGCAAACACGCAAAAAAATAAGAAATCAGGAAGGAGGCAAGCACTGTTTTCACATGATGATATTATGGTGTCATTAATGATTATGTCAAATGTTGAGCCCCTGAAAAAGGACGTACGGTAATCCTACATAAACATGAACATTAGGAACGCCCCAATACCTCTGCCACTTTTTTCACTGACTTTTCTTCAGCATTCAACACCCTCTCTACTCCCATCCTTGCCAACAAACTCCCCTCCTCCTTCCACCAGACCATCAGCTCATCTTATGGCTTCTGGATTTTCCCACCCACAGGTCATGGAAGGCAACATCTTCTCTGATATGCGATAAACCTCATCTGGCTCCCATCAGAGCTGTGTGCTCTCCCCCCCGCTGTTCATCCTCTACACTGACGAATGCAGATCCACACAGTCCAATACCCATCTGGTGAAATATTATGATGACATGTCCTCCTCCTGTGTCTGCTGTCAGACTCTTCACCGCCCCATGGACCAGCCCTCCAGGAGTTTGTGGACTGGTGTGTTATGTATCATCTCACACTGCTGTGAAGACAAGTGCGAAACATGCGGGTGAAACTCTGACATTTGTTGTTATTTTTTTTTGTTGTGATCCATAATCCCCACTGTCAAATAATGTGTTCCAAAGCATGACTGAAAAACAACCAAGCCTCTCACACTGACATCAAACTGTGCATTAGTTACATTATTTTTTTCTAAAAAAGGTTTATGCTGTTTGGCATGGCAATGTTGCACAAATGCAAGTAATTACAGACGAATCATTACACAGTAGGTAAGATTATTGTGAGCAATTATGCATTTACAGTGGGAATCTTGGTTAGCGTCTTTAATTCGTTCCAGAACTCTGACTCTAACCGAAATGGATGCTAAACGAATCAATATTTCCCATAAGAAATCGTTTAAATCCAATTAATCTGTTCCAGAAAGCCAAAAGTGTTAACACAAAATACATTGTTATAGTTCTACAATTATAGTAAGACATACAGAAAACAATTAAAAATGCATGTAAATCATAGATGAAAAGGGATAAATTAAAATGTAAGGTTACTTTCATTGAAGACGGCAGCCAGATTAACCACCACCACCTTCCTGTTTTGACATGAGTTGTTTCTTGAACTCAACAGTGTTTCTCACCTCAATACTGTAACCCAAAATAGAGCCAAAGGAAGTTGCAAGTACCAGTATTTTGATAAAGAAGATGGGAAACACTATTGAATTCGAGAAATAACTCATGACAAAACAGGAAGGTGGTGTCCATGTGGTGTCTCAATGCCACATTGTGTCTTTGGGAACAGTAATCTTAAATGTTCATTTAGCCCTTCATTTGTCATTGATATGCATTTACAATTGCTTTATGCATGTAAAACTATAATTATAAAACTATAAAAAAAAGTGCTTTTTGAGTGTCACCCACTGATGGCATCACAGACCGCGACATTTGGTTCGCTAGCTAATAGGATGCTAACATGGAAGGACGTTTTCCGATTTAAAAAATATATTAAGAATACAAACTCACGCAGTGTATTGACAACACGACAAGATGTGCAATGTTGTATGCTAACCAGAGAATGCATGCAAACCGAGGCAAAACTCTGGTGTACATTTCCGATGTTAACCATAAAACATGCAAACCAAGGCAGAAGCTAACCGAAGTGCCACTGTTTATACAGACCCTTTCCAAAAAATTAGAACGTCATGGAAAAGTTGTTTAATTTCCATAATTCCATTCAAAAAGTAAAACTTTCATAGATTATAGATTCAGGGCCCACAATTTAAATGATTTCAAGTGTTTATTTGTTTATTGTTACGTAATTTGGGCTTCCAGCTCATAAAACCCACGAAAACAGGAATTCAAAAAATTTGAATACTGTGAAGAAATCGGCCCCAAATTTTGCAGGGCATGAATGTTTTAAACTGAGTGTCACACACTAATCATCTACTAAACTCAAATCACCTGCACAGGCTTCCCCAGGTGTCATTAAATTGCTTCAGTTTGGTTCAATTGTCTCAGTTCGGTTCAATCTGGTCTGTATTTCTGCACCAAAATTTGTCTGTTATTTTTATCCCGCCCAGTTTTTCACGCTTAACTACTTCCACATTTCTCAAACCATTCCAAAATCAAATGTTCAGCTTCCTTCTGGACACAGGGTCATCTATCAACACAAATTCCCACATTTTCTTTAATTCCACATCTTCTGTGGAAAAATTGCCACTGAAAATTGAATCTTCTATATTTGTTAAATTTTTCAACTGGTCAAGCAATGCCAACATGAAAACATTTTACTCATTCTGGGCATCGAGACAATTGTCCACATCACAGAGATTCACCCTTTTTCCACAAAATTCCACATTTCCTAAACAAAAATTCCCTTTTGAACTTAAGGATTATTGGTCCTTTCACATTTGTCAAGCAATTCAAACAAATTCAGCATGAAAACATTCAGTGAAGTCAGAGCTTTAAGGCACATTCTAGAAATTCCCACTTTTCCTGATATTCCACATTTTCCAAACCAAACTAATTGATACCCATATCTACAGTATACGTACTGTATACATACTATACAGTATACATATTGTGTGTATATATATACACACACAGTAGATACACTGGACTGATGAGCAAATAGCGAAAATCCCAGAGTAATTAAGACACCCATAAAAACGTATACTTTTTACATTCTGCCCCCACCCACACGAATGAATGATAATGTAAGATGAACAGATGGATTTATTCAGCTATGCAGGGTTTCCGCTACATGTAATTGATCGTGGCCCACCACTACAAAATAAAAGCCGGCACACCTTAAAAATGAAGTTGAAAACAATGTTAAGTAATATATTTTATTTAATGTATGTACTGCATATGCTGTTTAGATACATATATACGCACATACTGACCACAATTAATTTGAAGACAATTACAAATATCATAAAAATGTTTGACTGCGCGTTATTTTGAAAAACATGAACCGGAATCGCCTCTCTGCCGTTTCGGCACCTGCTCATGTCGTTGCAATAGCGTCTTGAGTTCACTGTATTCCTTATTATCGTGCAAATGAAAAAAGTAGTCCGTAAAATGTGTAGTGAGTTGACGACAGCTTGTCACATTCGATGCCTTATATAGATAAGGCATGTGTTATCGCTCACGTTTCAATTTCATTTAACTCTCTGGCGTTTTTACCCATTTGCACTGCCTCTCTGGCGGTAGCTCGCTAGATCACCGGCGATCTAGAAGTAACTATCACATCCATGCCAACTTACTTTTAAAAGTGTCACTTAGCAATCTTGCTCTCCTGTTATCATTATAATACGTATGGCTTGTCTTCAAAACACTATACTGTATGTGTGTCTGAGTTGTTTAACCAACACGCAGCGTGTACAGCTTTAGACAGTGATGCTATTACACTCCAACTGGTAGCTCATATGCTAGCGGTAGCACACCAGCTGATGTTGAGTATTTCACCTAAGAATACTTGCTTCACCTGTTAGTAGTTTTATAAGTGTTCTATTCAAACATGACGCCTGTATTCAGTGACACATGAGCACACTGAGTGGACATGTACTTTATGAAAAAAAATACAATTGAAAGTGTGTAGTCACATGAAATAGCTCATCTCTCCTTTCTTTTGGTCGAAGCACATTTGCAAGTTGGATACACCTGTGCTATCATAACCCTGGACTCTCAATTTATAATCTTTATACAGGACACAAACTAAAAAACCTAAAAAATACATTATTGAACAATTCATTCATGGCGAGAATCAAAACGGACTGTAAATACAGTTGCATCATGCTCCACCAATTGTTTTGCTTGATAAACCAAGTCAACCAAGTCATAATCACCACAGACTGAAATAGGGATGTCCCGATTCACATTTTTCGGCTTCCGATACAATTTTTTTTCATAGTCTTGCCAGATCCGATCCGGTACCGATCCCTTCTTTTTTCTAATAAGCTTTTGTTACAAACATGGATGTGTGGAATTGAATATGGTTATGAAAATAGCTCTTCAAAGCATTAAAAATAATGCAACCAAAGTATTGCTGAATTTACTTGTTTTGTTACACAGCATGACCAACAATAATGTTTGGCTTTTTTAGCTAACCTCTGTGAGTCAGGTTTCTAATCCAATAAAAAATAAAATTGGAAAAAATGGGCGTGCAAAATACTTTACATCAATTTGTGGTATGATTTTAGAATTTATGACTCTCTTCAATAGTAATTTATTGATGGTCTGTAGTGTAAACAAGCAGCAGTTAGAGCAGCACTTCCTGTGCCAAGAGTGGCAGAGTCAGACATTTTTCATTGGGGTTGCCAAGGTCAGACCATTACTCACTTAGGGGTGGCCATAAGCTGATACCTGAAATGTCTAGATGGCCAGTGGGGTGGCCGGAGAGTGACCAAGGTTGCCACCATGTAGCTCCGCCACTGCGTGCGAGCTCCCCGCACAATGGCACAGCAGTCCGGGAACAGCGAGGGAAACTTCACCGCGGACATGTCTGCGTGGTGGTGTTGCATTTTCCATGTCTTTCAGGCGCATTACCGCACCTACCATGTGCGTGGCCCAGAGTTACGAACGTGATCCGGCAACCGGATCGGCCCGATCTTGTGGCCGATATTATCCGATCTTCAAAATACAGCGGATCGGCAGCCCATCCCGATCATGAAGATCGCTTCCTGGACATCCCTAGACTAAAATATTTTTTTCCTTACGCGTAAATCACCAATTAAAATCACCAATTAAATCATTATAGAGTGAAATCCGCTTAATTTGGTGCCGCTTCTCAACTCACGTTCCAGTCCACCATATTATTATTATTATTATTATTATTACAAACTGTCTGCTAAGTCGACGTCAGCCTGCATAGTCAACCACCTTTCTTGACATAAAATTTGAGACCCAAAAGGATCATCCGTCTTAAAATGTTTTCTGTATATGTCGACATGTCGTATTGTCAAAGTTCCTCATCCTTCCTCGTGCTTACCAGCTGACAGAAGTACTGATGGACATCTTTAACAGTTCCCTGAAAAAGGCGACAGTCCCCACCTGTCTAAAAGCCGATGAAAACATCAGCCAAATCCCTTAATATTTATCGTCCCGTTGCTCTGACTCTATTGTAATGAAGTGTTTTGAGAGGATTACTGTATCCCGCATGAAGAATGTCATCCCCAAGAATCACGACAACCATCAGTTTGCTTATCGGGAAAGCAGATGCATGGAGGATGCACTCTCAGATGCACTTCAGCCCAATCTCATCTGGAACATCAAAACACGTATGTAAGGATCCTTTTTTTATTTTAGTTCTGATTTAAATACAATAATCTGGTGCTTAAACTCAACAATCTGAGACTACCACATGGATTCTGGCCTTCATCACTCACAGACCACCGCATGTTGGGATTGGCAGCAAAAACTCCTCAACCCTCGTCGTCAATCCAGTCCTGTCATAACTGCACCTCCATCTTCCCCACCAAAACTGTAACGAAGTTTGTTGATGACACCACCACAGGACATCTCACGAGGAGGAGTCGTTGTTCAGGGAAGAAGTTAGGTATCTGGTCATCAAATCATTATAGCTCATTATAGATTTCAGGAGATCTACAAAGACCATATCCTCTCAAATGCACATAAATGGGGAGGTGGAGCTTGTGCAGATTGTCAAGTACTACTCAAGTACTACTACAGGACAGCTGACTCGAGTAAATAGGCTTGTGTACTTACATCAACAACTCTTGGTGCACAGGCACCTGTGGTTGATAGACTCGGCTGACCTAACGTGGGTGTCATGATGCTTAAATGTAGATCGTTTTATCTCTCGAGATAATTTCCTGTGCACGACAGAATCAACAACCGCTTGGCTGCTCACCCTAAGTCTTTATAGCAGGGTGGGACTTTAATCATGCCGACCTAAGAACTGTACATCACATATTCCACCAGAATGGGAAATGTGCAACCAGAAGAGATAAAACACTGAACCCAGTGTGTGTATCAATGTGCCTAAGGCCTACATGACACAGGCACATCCCCATCTGGGATTTCACTCATGCTACCCACCATTAAGTTTGCTGGGCTCAAAATGAGGTCAGTTAAAATATGGCCTGAACATGCTACCCCGGAGCTACAAGACTGCTGGGATACACTCAGAAATCGGGCATCACTAACAGCCCTCGACGAGTGCACCCCCACTGTTATGGATTACATATTTTTTCATGTTTTTCCTCATCAAAAGCCATGGTTGACACGAGGTACCGCCAGGAGTCCTCTTAGAAGGGGCATCAAGTCTGCCAAACTGGAATATAAAAGGCACATTGGAGCCCACTTGAACACCTCAACAAACTCCCGGCAGGTGGAGGAGGGTATTTAGGGTAATAACTGATTATACGAGAACAACAGCTGCCTCTGGGAACAGGTCTCTGACTCTAGCAGGGGAATTAAACCTGTTTTATGCCTGTTTTGATCATGCAACAGGGCTGAACAAATGACTGTTTTCTGATCGCAATTGCGATTTCAGACAACGCTATTATTTAATCTCCAAAAAAACTAACAGGTTACTTTCAGCTGAAACCCCACCAAAATAACACCCACAGACATCTCGTTCATTGCACGCACGCACGCACACACACAGGCTCTCTCTCCCTCTTCCTTGCCTTCTTTATGCTCATCCATCACTCGCCAGGACATCCCTCGGCACTTTGTGGTTCAAACATTGCTCCCTTTTTCAAAAAGGTATTAATGAATAAGTGATCACTGTTTCGTGGTTGACTATGGACTATTATAAATCAAATAACATTTAAAGACAAGTCATATGTCGTATTCTGGTCACTAGAATGTCATGACATTATATTACATTACCTTATTGCATGTAGTCAGCCATGGCATGTCCGACATGACTGGATGAAAAAAATAGTTATCCTCCCATTCCGTGTGGAAGTGGTAAGTTTTTGGCTTCTTACTTTTTCCTTCTTCCCCACTCTGTTTGAAACCCTTTAAGTAAATTGGAGGCTAATTAGTTAGCTCGGCAGCATATTATGCTTAAAGCAACAGCCATCTCTTGTGCGCATAAGACTTGCGCAATGTGGTATAAACAATAACAGGAGTGTAAAGGTGACTACAGGGGTGTTATTTCATGTCTACAAGACTCTAATAATGGGTAAAACCCATATTTTTAAAAAGTACAACCACACTTTCTTTGCTCTAAATACAAAAATATTAAATTTATTGTTACTGAATCCCCCTTAGCGGAAATTCATTTATCGCGGTTGGGCATGCAATCAATTTACCGCGATAATTATTTGACAATGGCTAGGACAAGCAGCATAGAAAATGGATGGATGGATGGTGAAAATAAATAACTCAACTTGATATTTTGTAGTTAGTAAATGTACTTTGAATTGAATCGAAGAAGATAAACTGTATTCATTCTAAATAACTGAAACAATAAAATCCAATGAGCATCTTATTAGCATTTTTGCTATTGTGACAAACACATCATGCCAGGCTTTCAATTCCTATTTTAAGGCTAAAAGCTTGATAGCGGTGTTTTCATAGTTTATTCTATATTAATTCATTACAGAAAGATTCTACAAACAAATTAAATTGTATTACAAAAAATACAAAATAAATTTGATACCCCATTAAAGTATTAGACTTGTTAAATGGCTTATATTACCTTTTAAAATAAGGTTTTGGAAACTAGATAGCTGACACGCTGCCATTTTGGGGAAGCCGTATCCTGGAATAGTCACATGACAACCACTCCAAAATGTTTCCTATATGTAATTTAGGGACTTAAGGTAAAGCCAAGTACAAAGCCGCAAAGGAGCATTTTAGGGCATTTAAAGTGTTGGTGACATGGCTTCTTGTGGAATACTTAAGAGACTGATATCGCCTGAAACCAAGAAAACCGCAACAGTTGGCTTAAGTCTATTAAAGTTAAGAAATGATGGGAATTTAATGTGACAGTAACTCAGACTTCCTAAAATGTCCGAATATGGAATACTGTTGGAAGTCCGATGCAACTGGCTGGAAACAAAAACACAGTCTGCAGTGAAAACAAAAGGATTAGGAAAAAATGACAGATGTTTGCAGCAATTCAGTCTAATGAGATGCTAATCTGACTTGGCGACTGCAGCCAGAGAGAAAAGTGCTAGATCTCCTTTATTCTTATCTGAAAGCTAAATCAAATGTCACCATCACCCATCTGCGCGACTCGATATAATCGACCATCATGCTACAGACATGTCCCTTTAAAATGTAAAGGGAAGAAAATGTCAAATATATACAATGGAGATGTCCCGATCAGCATTTTTGGCCTTTGATCCGATCCCATTTCAAATCTCGATCTGATACTTTGACAGCCTTATTAGAGATTATGGAACTGAAAATATTTTCACCAAGTAACAGAATTGAACACTTTAAGTTGCATGTGCATGCAACTTCTTTGGTTGGCCATGGCAAATCATGATGCCTCTCCTGTTAAAGCACGGTGTGGTCTTGGCCGCTATGCTGCAGCTCAGTTTAGTAGCGCTACAATTTTTTTTTTTCACATCCTCACAGAGGTCTTTGCCATGTTGAACTTCCGGTGACCTGTATGAGCAAGTGTGAGAGCGATAACACCAAATTTAAGACACCTGCTCCTCTTTCACACCCAAGACCTTGTAACACTATCGAGTCACATGACCCCGGCCAGGAAAAAAATGGCTAATTGGGCCCAATTAGTACAGTTGGGTGTACTGGGGGCAGCAATTTTACACTGTTATCCAAGGTGTACTCTGACTACTTTACATTGCATCAAATTGTCATTTCTTTAGTGTTGTCCCATGAAAAGACATTTTTATGGGCGTATCAATTACTTGTGTTTTTTTTCCCCCCTTCGTTGGTGATCTCAGTGAAAAGCAGGGATCTACTCCACTGTGAGCATTGCGATAATATTAAATAACAAATGGAAAGAGTTTGATGCACCAGCTATGAAGATTAACAAGACTGTGCACATGATCACCCAAATATAACAATGCCTGGGCATCATCTTGTTTTTTACGCATTTTAGGACAAAGAGGTGGACTGACTCTTAATGCAGCTGGATGTGTAGTGGATGTTATTGAATTGGCTGATGTCTGTTGCAGCAGTCATGTCTCATGGTGATTCTAATATGCTGTTGGGCAAAGAACCGTTGGGCAAAGAACGTTCTGAAATTTAAGAACAAAAGCCATTAGTAAAAAAATCAATTAACTTACTAGAAAGTAATTACCATCACAGAGCTATTGCATAAGTGTTACACCATGTATTATTCATTGTCTAAAATGTGTCTATCAGTGTGTTTCAAGATCACTTATTAGGAATGTAATGCTACACATATTTGGAAGAAGATTCTTGGGAATACAGCGGTGAACCGATTTCCCACATGGTACACAATGAGTGGAAGATGGGAAGTGTGCCTCACATCATGCGTCTACTACAAATGCAGTGCAGGCAGTCATGTCAGGGATTCCCAGACATTCATTTATTTGTGGCAGCCCACCCCGATTAAATTTGGACTGCCACAGAAAGACTTGCCTCTATGTGGCACCCTCGATTCTGGTCGCCCTCGCTCACAAACACATTATAATAGAGTTGTCTGTGTGGCTTGTGTAGCCCGTAGTTACAATTCCATACAGGAGATGGTGTTGCAACGGCATAGTCAGAGGCACTTCAGCTTGCTTAAGGAAAGTGCTTTCAATTGCAAGCAATATCCAACAATTAGTTTTGAAACACAAAGCAAAATGGACAGACGGTCATCAAACAGAACAGGACAGTCTCACTCATGGTACGAACCCAAAAACAGTCCAAGGGTTCACAGCAAACACCGTAACATTAATTATTATTGACAGAGTGCCTGCAAGGCATGCTGGGTACAACATAGTGAGATATTAGATGTATCATGACATATAGGTTATCTTTAAAATCAGTGCACACTAACATGGAGCCTAGGACACACACACATGCACACACTTTTTAAAATGACCTGTGCGTGTTATAAGGCACACGCACGCGAGTCTCCTGCTGCATGAAATGAACACCCGCAAGTCAATGCAACTGCTTTTACTCTGTTTCTAAATAAGGTTTAAAAACATGAGAAAATGTTGCACATTTCAGATCAGTTTTATCTGTCCACACACAAACACTGAATTCTGCATCATGGCCAATTATGCAAATTATGAGGTCATCTAGCTCCCCCCTCCCCTTTTGCCTTTGCAGTCTTCTGAGAAACCCTTTTTCGTGTTTGGGAACACTTGGGCCTTCCCTTTGAAATACGTAAAACAAATGGACAACGCGAAAGGAGTGTGCTGGCATTGGTCGCATATCAAAAAAACATTAAAGCTAAGAAGTTTGCATTTTGTTTCCTTACCGTACACAAAATGAAGCGAACCGTGACCTTAAAACTGAGGTTCATGCCCAGGGTCATGGCGGACCTTCGCACCCCAGCTAATGCAACTTAGCAAACAAACTGAATCATAACAATAAATATGGAGGTTTACCCAATCTATCCAGCAGAGCCGTGTCCTCTTTGTACTGCTCCTCTCATGCTGACTGGGAGGTAGCGACCCCAGCTGAAGACACATGCACTCCATCACACACACGTACACATGCTCGAATAAAGCAATCTACTTCTCTCTGCACTTATTTCCAACACATCTCCTCGTACATGTGTTGTGTAGCTGATTCACCTGATGTGATTCATCTCTCTCCAATAACCCGTCTGACTTACTGTACACCTCCAATGGACTCTCCTCCGTTAGCTTGACTCCACCCTCTTGCTCTCCTATCCGTGGTTATTTTTATGCCTTTGTGCTGAAGAAGCGAGCATAGATCATGTTCTCGGTCCATCAGCATTTCCAAAGTCCAAGCGGCAGCAGAATGAGAAGGCACGCATGGAAATACAATCCCGTTCGGCACTACAAGGTTTATCAGTCGGCTGACACTTCTGCAAAGCACAGTGGATCCCCACATATTCACGATTCAGCATTTGGAACCCTGCAAATTCAATGATGGTTGCTCAAAAAAAGTATTTTCTATTTTTTTCTTTTGCAAATAAAAATTTTATATACACGGTTTGCACTACAACATGTAGTGTAAATATACATGTTTTACACGTCAACCTTTTGCAATTTATTAGCCAGGTGAAATCCACAATAAAATCCACACTATTGCACTTTGGGATACACAACTTGACAGGGCTATACAGCTCGGTGAAACACTGGACCAAAAATGACTTCCTATCCGATGTTGTTTTTATTCAACAGCAGCCATATGTTCTTTCCCCAATTCAAATGTACAAGGTGATCGATAGACACAAATGTGAACCATTGATTTTCCCTTTTAACAATCATGTTTTTGTCATCTGCAATGCAAGGATTGTCACCACACACAGACACAAAGAGCTCACAGAGGTCATCACATTCCCTCAGGTCTTGGCGCCACACACAGAGCAACCAATACGATGAGCTGCTGCAGTGACAAGAACATGACCCCCAAACGCTGGCAGCTGTGCTCACGAGGGTAAAGCTAGAGGCATCGCTGTCAGAGATACCCCTTTTCCACCGCAGCAAACTATGGTTCTGATGCTGGAGTTGAACCAGTGTTGGCCATTAACCAGGCTAATTAATTTTCCATTGTTCTGGGGAGCCGTGTAATTACGTACAGTATCAAGGGTGACTTGCCTGGAGGTTTTATTTTGAATATTACTCATCTTCCATCAGAATTTGACAAACTACAAGGCAATCAATAATTGAAAACATACTTACAGCTATTATTTTGTGTAATCTTCAAATCAAGAATTACTGTTATGTAAGACTACAGTATTTGTTCGTAAACGTTACATAAAGCAGTGATCAAGCACAGCTCTGTCACGGAGATGAAACACTTCCTGCTCTCCAAAATAAAATACAATACGTAATTGTATGCTAGAAATAATTATAAAGACCATAATCTAAACCTGTGTGGGGGAAAAAAAGGAATAAACCTGGTAATGTAATGGCGCTATTTGGACATTTTCACTGTGACTTGTTGGTAGCTATTTACACAATAATGGCTGTTTGTTTATTGAGGACAGAAAATCTAAGATGCTATACAAGCTGTACATTGACCACTATCACGTCACAATTATACAAACCATCAATAATATACAAAAACACAATATAACAATGCATGACATTACAAAGCGAGAGCTATTTTGCGTATTGGGGTTGACATTATTACTAAAGCACGAAAGCCAGATAACCCAATCTTTGAATACATCGTCGCCGATACGTCTGACTTGCATTTCTGCTCGTAACTTCAAACATTTCATAAGTTCCACTACATCTGGCGCTCAGCCAAATGTAACAAGCGTGAGACAACTCCAAACCTTGACACTACAATATCATCTAAAGCAGTCCAGAGTCACTATGTTTCATAGCGATGTCCACTATTGGCTGTTTTGCTGATGTGCATTTTCTGCCGAGAAGTCTCCCACAAATAGTACTGTCGCTATTTTGCAGTTTTTTTTTTTTTTACACTACCACGTCCTGCCATCCCAAAGCAAAGCAAAGCATTGACTCAAGTATGTGCTGCGTGTGGACTGTTATGGACTCACGGGGCTTCAAAGTCTCCGAAACTTTGCATAGAAACACGCCTACAAATGTTGCTCAGATTGAAGTTACAGATGTCTGCCATCTCCTGATGTAAAGTATTAACTACATGAGGCATCACATTAGCAGCAAATTCAGCTATGTTGCTTGTCGCAATTTTGCGACTTTGCCGCTTAAAGGGATAGATCAGATTTTTTTTACATGAAGTTGTATGACATACCCATCAGCAGCGTAGTTCATCAACGGTGATTTAACCCCCCCAATTGGTCCCGTGAGTCTGGTTCTGGTCGGAGACCCGTGATGAGGAACGTAGTTCCGCTTAGTTGCTGAGTCATTTAAGTAAAGCGTTTGGCTTCTCAAAACAATATGCGTTCAAAAGAGTAATACATTTGCATCACAAAAATTACTCCTCAAAAAAATCTGACTTCACATTTTGCTCGGCGGGGGGGTAAGTCGCTGTTGATGTAGTACACTGCTGATGGGAATGTCATAGAACTTCATGAAGGTGGGCCGATATTATCGGACATCCCTAATACTTAACATGACAAAAACATAAATAAAATAAAATAAAACACATCACCAGAGATGCAGATTATTGACAAAATACATCTGTCTGATCAACCAGATTGAAAAATGCTGACATTATTGTGGGCCAGCTATCTGCCGCTGTTAGGCAAACGTGAAATCTGATTGGCTAAAGAAACAACCCCATTGCTAATAGTTTCAATGACATCAACCAGCACTACTGATTCTGAAGGCCCTGGACAGATTAGACTGACATGGCAATACACAGAAGCTGAAATTTGATTGGACAAAAAAAAATCTAACATGAACAAACATGTAATGAATAATAATAATTTCATGGAACAAACACTACACGCTCCAACAACCACGCAAGTCTAGTGAGGGCAAACAGCATAGAAAATGGATGCATTGATGAAACAAACACTAGAACTTAAGTTTTAATGTAGATAAGTGCTAAGTTATTTAATAAAAAAAAAGAATAGCCTTAATTTATTCATCTTATTTACATGACTTGTCAAGTCTGTCTCTACATGGTTTACAATTACTCATCTGCTCTCTAAATTGTGACCGCATTCATTAAAATATTGCCTTTACGGACTAATTTGGAGTCTTTCTATTGACTTTCCAGTGTGAAATGTAACTGTGGGGGAATGACTGCGATACAGTCAGCTATGACGTGCATGTGCATGTGTGCACACACACACCTATGCACGTGCAGCAGAGGAGCACTGTAGAGGCGCGATCACAGTTCACTACGTTGCATGCGTGTATGCGTGTGCATGCTTGTGTGAAGCTGGCAATTTAGGGAAAACACCGAGCACTGCCTCAATCCTCTTGGGCATACAATTCACCCGAGCCGTACAGATTATTCCTGGAATTCTCTTCCACTCCTGAATGATAACATCATAGAGCTTGCGGATGTTACGACACCTTGCAAAAACCAAAATAAGTCTTACAGTAGCGGTCACATGATAACATGAAATAATACTCACAGGCACAGTTCCCTTTTTGATGGTTAGACTGGGTGTGGTTGCTCTCAGTGCTCCGGTAACACCGTGGTAGTACTTGAAGCAGATCAAGGTCTCAGCTGAAGGAGAAATGTGGCGAACATGGAAGACAAATTAGATTTTGTTATAATTAATGCAACACATTTCAAAAAGGGACAAAATGTAACGGAAACATCAATATTAAATAAATAAAGCGATAGAGCTGATGTAATACGGCAATGTGAGTTATTTATAGACTACAGTACATTTGCATATTTTAAAACTTTTAACCAGCTAAGCCCAGTTGCAATACCCGCAGGTAGGAAGAGCCACCCTGTTTTGTGTCTGTTCCTTCTGTCTTCCGTTGTCGGTGGTCGGGATCTTCTCCGCACTGACAAAGCAACTCTGAAGGATTTCCTCTAAACATAACATAGCGGTGCATTTCAAAACCCACCAACACCGTCAGACAAAAGCTGCTTCACCTCAAAGAAAAAATCCTGAGAAGGTAACTCAGCAATGTTGCTTATGCAGTGCAGTGAGGAATGCAGTGACCCCTACCTTGGAGAGATCAAGCACCATTATGTGTCCAAATGCTGGATCCGAAGAATTGCTGATTTGAAAGAGGTGTGAAAGAAGCCATTGACGTCAAACTAAAAAAGCCCTCTCTAAACATAGGAAGAGATTTGCACCACCAGGTTAGCAATAGCGAGGTTTCCTGTTACAACTACACCTGACTTACTACTGTTGAAAGATGATATATCGATATTCAACATAAATATATCAGGATATGAGTTTTGGTCCAAATCACCCAGCCCTAATTCACCGTCACCAAAAATAGCAATAATTTTAACAGTACACGACGACACCACTTTATTAAACCCTGTCTGTTCCAAATAGTACACAGTGATAATTGTACGTACAACAAAGCATGCTGGGAAACTAGATTCCAGAGCTACAAGTCCTCCAGATTGTGCATACGACTTCAGGAAATTGCCCTTGTCTACCGACATCCCGACGGACGTTAATCACCCTGATTGAGGAGTTTTTGTGTGGATATAAAATACTGTAACTTGTGGCCAGACGTTGAGAGGATGACGAGGAGGTGGTCGTTCAAACAATCACTTCAACAACTTCAGCAATCACAATCAACATCCGCAGCCGGCTCTCATGACACAGACAGCAGCCCCCCCTCCCTTTTCCTTGCTTTCCTTGCGCTTGAACTCTCAAGCAGGAATGAATGAATCTTCAGGCCACGACCTAAAGTGTGCTTTGAGTTTTGGCCCCCTGTGTGATTGAGTTTGACACCTCTCCCCCCCCAAAGTTGTCTTATTCCACAGGAAGAGTGACCACCAACAAGCTGTTTTGCCACTAGGTAGTGTGAACGACCTATTGTTACCGCTTAGCAAGCACGGCCCGTACCACCCCCGGGATACATCCTCCAGAGACATAACATGGGAGACTCCACACCAACATTTCAAAACTGAAGAAGCCTTTTGGATTAAAGGTGTAATGTTTTTGACAAACAAGAAGACTCCAGTTGCCTCCATTCGACCTGTGGACTACCATCACCTGGATACTTGAGACGTTCATCAGTAGTATTTTAGAAAACACATCAGAAATGTCTTCTACGTGTTCCACTCTGTGGTATATCCCCCCTCATTTTACTTTACGCATAAATGGGTCTGTGTTTTTATGAGTTTGTCAGAGAAGCGTATTGAAATGAACTTACAGTCACTGAAGTGAGAGTTGCAGTCAATTTTCCAGACTATTTGTCCCTTGTGAGAGCCGTTGATGCCTCGATTCTTATAATCCAAAAAGTTCTCAGATAAAGTCTCATCTGGAAAGCGAGATGGAAAGCACACTTTAAATATATACTGTACATACATTTCCCCGATTGACATTTGTGTTGCTTGAATGACTAAGGGCTAAAACATGGCCGCAGACTGTCATTGCACTTTTCCGATGACATGTTTTAATTTAATTGTTTTTGTCTCGCTGAAAGTTGACTGGCTTGTGTGGAGAGGAAGCAGTCGCAGTATTTTAATACTGAAATTTGAACTCCACATCAAACTTTATAGGAAAAACTTTTCCCGATTACTTTAAAGTCACAAATCAGTGCAGATGTGAGAGAATTTTTAAAACGGTATAAGTCTAAGGCCACGTCTGATGAACAGAGTTATTTTCAAAACCCAACATTGTCCTCCACTGCATCCACATCTGTCCACATACAAACACATTCAAAGGCTACCATGCACATTTTGGCCAGTTAGATAGAATCCTGAAAAAGCAACCACCGCTGACTTAGTCGTGCATTACAACACTTCTGTTCATCAATATACGGGAGTGATATATTAGATGTTCAATATATATATTAAACAGTTTACAGTGTGCATTGTTTATGTGACGAGCATGTCTTGCAGATTCTTTGTCACTTAACCCCTCAATGAAGATAACATAGTCGCATGTCTCTTAAGATTACGATTTAAGGCTTAATACATATGGGGGGAAAAAGCAAAACATTCTCACCAACAAGATACATTCCAATCCAGTCCCCAGCATCGACTTCCTCCTTGATGTCCCATGTAATCACAAGGTCTTCAGACTGGCCTATCGTGTAGTGAGAAGAGCTGACAGTCAGGGTAGAGCGAGTGTCTGGGGAAACTAGATCAGTGTCACTGGTGGACCGTGACAATCCCAACATGAAGGCTTCCTGGTTCAGACTGCTGACAGCATAGGTATCTGGGCCATAGCTGTGACGATCCTTACAGCGCTGGCGACTCTGGTTGCTACGGGTTGGAGAGGCCATGGCCGCCAAGCCTAAAAGGCGATTCTGGTACAAGTTCTGCAACACAAGAAGCACATTGGTCAGATAAATAATCAACAAATAAATGTAGAGAGCGGCTGGCTGCCTATTCATGATTCAGCATTCATGGCACCGCATATTTGTGCATGAAAAAAAAAAAAATTGGGTGGAAATGCCTGCCTGGTCATGTATTTTCTTTCTGAAAATAGTCAGTTTTTTGCAGAAAACCCATCTCATTTATCAGACGTAATAATAACACATAAAATGTAGAGCATAGTAAAACAGCACAGATGTATAGTATACTGTATAACAAAGTGATGTAGGACTGTGGCGCACTTTGTGGTTGCAGCAGCACCAGCTTTCAACAATCTTTGTTACGATCCAGCCTCAACACTTGTAGTGAAGTAAAGACAATTTAATGTATGGTAAATTATTAATGTAATTCCAATTCGCAAGCAGTATGGATTGTATTAGATGTAGCATTGAAGGACTGCTATGCAGGAGGACCCAGAGGAGTCATGTACCAGTATACATTTTTTTTCTCCTTAAAATTTGTGGGTGCGGCTTATAGATCGGTGTGCTCTATAGTCTGGAAATTACGGTATATTGCCCTATCGCGACAATGCATGTTGATGACATGTGGAGCAGCGTACCACCACTAGCCGCATTAGAGGGAGATGAAGGCGTTGCCACAGGACAAATGTGCGGTTGTCCCGATAGCCAATGCCCAGGCTCAGGGCTAGACCGGACTCCTATTCCATCTGTTCTATTAATCCTCTGTCATTATCATTCATTAGTGATGAGCACTAGGAATGCACTATCAGCATGATAGAAACAATACACATTTGGCCTACGATAGAGATTTTAATTACCGTAATTTCCAGCGTATAAGGCGCTACTTCTTTGTCGCGCTTTGAACCCTGCGGCTTATACAGCGACGCGGCAAATTTATAGCTAAAAGAACCACAGTTCCCATGATGCTCAGAGTGCAGCTTCAGCAAATAGTGAAGTGGATGGTAATCATGTTTTGAAGTGTTATGCAGCAATTGTGTTTTGATCTGATAAATCTTAAGTACATTTGATCAAAAGTCTGGACTACTGTGTGATGAAGAGGACAGCTCAGGATAAAGGACTATTTTGCCTTGAGACGAAAGTGACAATGAAAGAGAGAGAGACTGACAAAGTGTGTGAAGAAGGAATTATGAGGCTGTTCAATTCTGATGCTGAAGAAGACGGCTTTAGTGGTTTTAGTTCCCAGGAGGAGGATGAAGACGTCGATGAATGACTTTTGTGGTTAGCTACTGTTTTACTCGCCGTATTACATGCAGTGTTGGGCACCGTTTGGAAAAAAGTATTTATTTATTCAAAAGTTACAAAAATATTTCTGTGTAACATCTTCTGTGTACTAAATATCCCATGTTACGATGATCTTACAAGTATCATTATCACTGGCAGACTGGAGGATGAGGAATAGCTATAAATTGGTACAACAGTTTTATATTGCGCTGCTTAAAAGACCAACATTATTTCCACATGAACCTTTCAGGATATCTTTGAATGCAGTAACCTAGTGTAAGTATTATGGAGATCATCCTGGAACACATTTTTCAGGACCATTTACACAATAAAGATATAGCTAAAGATATTTTTCACATTCTAATACTTAGAATGTGAAAAATATCTCTTTAAACAGAACATACCAAAAACATTAATTGCAATTAGTGGCCATTATTATTTTATATGTAGTCACAGCTGTAATTATTATTCATTAAACCATGTAGAACTAAATAAAAAAACAATTATGTCACACTGAAACATGTTATGAAAGGTTTAAGAGTGAATAAATTCACATAAAACATGTGTTTATGGCATATGCTTCTTGAAAAGTATGTGAGTGCCCTTACAACAAATTAATTCCCAAAAACATACCCCTGTTTTTACATTTTTAATGAAATTAATTTCTTTATTGTGCATCCAAGGTAACATTTAACAGACCAGAGTTGGATAGGAATGAGACACCGGTTTTTGCAAATGTATTTTTCATATGAAGAGCTGGATACAAGACTTCAAGGTTATATTTAGCAGTCCACAGATTAAAAAATGTACAATTATAACTTTCAATGCATATTCCTGTAATAGCTTGAATTCTTTCAAATCCACCAACCTTTCTTTGACACCTGCAATTATTTTAATGGTTATTTTATCAACAAATGTATTCATTAATTGAGTAGAGACCCATGTAAGATGTGTGCCTCTAAAAGATGGATTGTGATTTAAGTTGGTAGGAAGGAAGCTCATTTTCCATCGAGGGATCAAAGAATGCTCCAGTGAGAAAGGAGCTTCAGGGCATGGCTCAGCCAGCCTTGATGGAACAGTCGAAATGCTGAAGCAGTTTGAGCATGCAGTTGGTGAGGAGGAGTCAGGTTATTGTCACGCAAAGCAAAAATCATGTAATTTTTTTGCAACATGAGTGAGTATTCCGTCCATGATTCATTTGGTTTTTACAATTTGGAACTTCGATTTAGTGTGTGGTATTGAATGTTTTCAAATAGTGAATATAAAGTAAGGGAATGCATTTTAGGATCAGCTGAACTCTGGATAGATGGTGGCAAGCAGGCAAATGGAAAGGGAGGTAGATGGTCAGGGAAGGGGGGGCACACTGACCTTGATACTACAGAGCTGCATCAGCATAATGACCAGTCAACCCAAAGCAGACCAAAACCTGAGGGAAGGAGGAGGGGGAGGAGGAGGAGAGGGGTGCCTCGTTACAAACCACATAAAAAAGCACAGGCAGCGAATGCAGCATGAGTATGTCACAAATGTCATTTGTCTCCACGATGTCAGAAGGGGAAATGTTTCAATTTTTTTTTTTTTTTTTTTTTTTTCCCCTGTCCTGTCCAGCCTTTAAAGCAGATAGAATTGTATACCTAAATGCCGTCAAGTGCTCAACAGATTTACTCTGCCAGAGAGAAGTGTGATATACACTTCCCCTGTCATACAAAATTTATTCGACCTTGATGCTTGTTATAAAGCAAATTTGGAGCGCCCGGACCGGAGCAGGAGGGGACAGAGAAGAAGAGAAAAGGAAACGGGGGGGGGGGGGACAAAAACAAAAAAAAGAGAGACAAGAGACAAGGACAACAGCAGCAACAACAACAATTGTGACAGAACAACAGAAACATACAGAACGACATCAGCAAATAAATGTCCGTGACAACTATAAAGACGAACAAGGATAAAGGACAAATCAATATCAACAACCGCAATGACAAAGCTGTCAATGACAATCAGACATAATAGCAGTCATGAAATGATGAACTATGACAGTGATCACAATGACAATACTGCATTGAAACAGTCGCACACAATAGCAGTCATGAAATGATGAATTATGATAGTGATCACCATGATAATACCGCATTGAAACAGTCACACATAACTGTAGTAATGAAATGATTATCCATGATAGTGAATAGAATCAAAGTTACTGTAATGCACATCATTGTAAAAAAAAAAAATATACATATACACACATATATACATACATACACATACATACATATATATATTCATATATATATATATATATATATATATATACATACACATATATACCGCACATACACACATATATATATATATATATATAGTCATACTGCTGAAATCACCGTCGCTGTAATAAAACCAACAACATAATAACACCCTGGATAACTCAGTGAGTAATGTGGGGAAGTACGTATGTACTGTGAGTGTGCACATGTACAGGTATCTCTGTATGTAAGGAAGACTTCATATATATATATAAAGGTGCAGGAATGTGTGGGCGTGTGATTGTCACTGAGAGTGCATGAAAGGAAAGGGGCCGCCTTCCACCTCCCAGAGAGCCCCGCCCCAAATAGCAAGGCCGGGCCCCGGCCGCCAGAAGGCCACCAGGCCCATAGGGGCAGGCAGCACAAAGATCAGTGCCCCAAGAGCCAGCCCAGAGAGCCCCCCCCCCGGGAAGACCAGTAAGGGGCCGAAGAGAGGTAATCCCAGCCAAGGACAGGGCGCCAGCGGGCCGGAGGACTGCCAACCCCTGAGACCAGCGAGAGATCACACCCCACAAAGGCAGACGGGTACCGGGGGCCACAAACCGGCAGGCCCAGAGACGCCTCCACAGCCGGAAAGAAGCCCGCCCGCGCCGGAAGCGCCAATTCCCCCCCACCGCCACCCCCACCCCCAGGGAGCGGAGCCCGGCCCGCCCCGGGCCAACCCCCGCCCGACCCCCGACACAGGGCCGCCCCGCCAAGGGATGCAGGAGGCACACCCTCCACCCACCCGGCGGAGGCACGGGCGGCAGAGATGTATCGCCCAGCACCTGACCCCACGGAGCAAACCCCTGTATGCCCCCCCCCCCCCCCCCCCCAAAATAAATAACTAAAATAAATAAATAAATAAAAATACACACACGCACGCACATACACACTCCTACGCACCCACACACACGCACATAAACACTCCTACGCACAAACACACCCCTATGCGCACGCTCATACACACTCTTACTTACTCAAGCGCGCACACACACACACACACACACACACAGTGGTCGACTGCCCAATTTCAACTTGAGATGCAGCATCTCATTTTGGAAGCGGTCCCAACACAGATAGGAAATAACATAAAGCATACATGACAATAAAACACAACAAAAAACAAAAATACACTTCCACCCACCCACCCATCGCCAGCTCCCACACATACTGTACACATGCAATACAATATAACACCAGGAGCAACAGAATACAACAGCAATTTGGAATGAGGTAACACAACAAAACACAAAAACAATAACATCTTGTCCGTAAGTGGGAAAATAAATTTGATCTAAAGATAAAAATGATCTAATGGACTTTAAAGGAGAAGGAACTTTATTACAGTCAGACAGAGCTTTGAACTTGAATGACCTGCAACCTATTTCTTTATAGATTTTAGGGACTATGACAAATGGATTAGTCATATGTCCCAGAGAATAGGGGCTGCATGATGAACCAGAAGCTGTTTTAAGTAAAGTGGAGCATGTAAGTGGATACATTTAAAACGAAAAAAGACCCAGTGAAAGTGATGCCTGGATTCAGGATGAAGCCAGCTGAGTGCCTCATACATGAGGCAATGGTGAGGAATAGACGTCTCATGACAAATCTGCATCAGGAGTTATATAAAATATTGAGAGGTATGAGGATAGGGTCAGTGATGTTATCATAAACAATATCGGCATTATCAAGTATGGACAGTAACAGTTGTGAATAGGCCTGGCACGATAATCCATAAAACGATTAATAGAAACGACAGAAAACAAACAAGGCCAATCATTTTGACGCCTCGATAAATTGACATGTGCGACATGTACATGTACGTATGCCTGTTCCATTTCCTCGTCTTGCTGTAGCACACAGGGTGTCTGTGCGCATTGGTTGTATAGTCAAATTAAGGGAAAGAGTGAGCCACCGGTCAGCTATTCAGCGTCTTTGTCAGAGTACGTGGAGGCGGGGGTTTGCTACGTAGTGATAGAATACACCGAGTGCTAGCTAGCAGTTAGCAAGCAAACGCTAATATGAATAAAAGCACAAAAGCGAATGCCATTGTTCCAGTGTGGATGTGCTGTGGGGCATTCGCAGTTGGTGCTTGCTGGGGCGTTTGATCGGCGAAGTGAATGTATAGTGCCGGGCAGCGCAAGCTCGCGATATCCAGGGTAAGTGGTGGCGCGCCGCGTGGAGCTGTATGATGCATGCGAGCAGACCTGACATTAAAGTCATAAATAACTACTAGGCTTGTTTATTCGACACCACCCACAGAACAATGAGGATGCCACCAGCCCGCATGCGCAGAACGCCGCTCTATCAACGCTCGTGTCACTGCTAAACCAATGTTCGCTACCGTTAAACCAACACTAAAGCAACGGCGGCTTCAGCGGTGCACTACTAGGACAACGTCCGTGTTTCCTATTTTTTTTTTCCCATTTTGTGCGCGGTTACGAGCGGTGATGATTTTTTTCACCGCTGCAGGGACGCTACAGCAAAGTTCGGGCGGCGTGACAGGGGCTTTAAGGAGGTTCTAAGTCGAGCTTCAAAGTGCAAAAAGAAGAAATCGGAATGAGACAATTTTTTTTTTTTTAGGAAGCAATTAATTGCAAGCAAACATTTAAGTGAAATAGGCTGTGCATCATCTGATCCAAATTTTAACATCACAGCCTTTAAAAGCCAAAATTTTCGCAAAAATGTGGATTCAATGGGCCTCATTCACGAAACGTTCTTATGCACAAATGTGTTCTTAAAGCCTTCTTACAAAGATTTTCGGCATTCACGAAACGTGTTCTTAACTCACAGTTCTTAAATCTAAGAACAAATTCTACGAACACTCAGGAGGGCTCTTACGCACAAGCAAAGCTTGCACTTTCAATGCGCAATCGCCCTCATGATGGATTTTGCCACCTGATCCCAAAAAATGCAGTGCAAATAAAATATCCCAACAATTACAGTCAAACTTGTCTATAGCGGCCACTAGAGGGAGTCTGCAAAAGTGGCCGCTATAGACAGGTGGCCTCTATAGACAGGTTGGCGTCCAGTTTGAATGTTGACCAGTAGAGGAAAAAAAAGAAAAAAAAGAGGGAAAATTTCTTTTTTAATAATAATGTTTACCAGTAGAGGGTACTGCGGACTGTGGATAAAAGTTGTACAGCACTACTAGGCTTGTTATTATCATGGTTCATGGTTTTAATTCTGAACATGCATGAGTCAAACAGTAGCACATCACATAGTACAATTCACAATTTTGCATGTTCAAAAAGGAGTAGGAAGAAGCAAAGCTTATTTAATCCTACCCCTCATCAGTTTCAATACATTTATTCACCTCTTGTTCTTCCAAGTGTACTTTGTAGGTCTACATGACAATGTAGTGCAATCATAGCCAAGGTTTTTACTTACTAAAAGAAAGCTAGAGGCTTAATAATAACTGATAGAATATATCCACAACCCACAGAACAAAGTTGTGCTAGTAATGTCTTACGCTTGTTTTTAATATTTTACTTTTTATACGGCAGTGTCATTACAGCTTTAGTTCATCAGGAAGTGACGGGAAGTGACGGTGGGCGTCCCGAGCAGGAGAGCTAGGCTCAGTGCTAGCTGTGAGTTTCGAGAGAGTTGGGAAGTGTGTTTATGTTGGCGTGGATGTAAAGTCCTGCAGTGTTCTCCACTGTTAATAAAGCCATTAAAGTGCATCGGCAACGTGAGTCTCTCCTTCCCTACAACAAGCGGCATTACAGTATTGACCAGTGCACACCAGGAAATAAACGGTGTCATTTCTTACAGGCATTGGCTGGACAGCTATGTAGTGGGGCTTGTTTAACCTTTGCCTTGTGGGCAAGCAGGAAGAAGAGACGATGCTGAGAGATGTATGTGTGTTCTGAGCTGCTGTCGTTCAATAAATAAAGTTGGCAGAAGCAACAGGAGAAGTTTACTTCTTTGCTTTGGAGCTGAATAACACTGACAAGTTAACAGACTAGTAGCGAACGGAAAAGAAGACGGCTTTTTTTGTGTCGAATACAGAAGATGAGGACTTTGATGGATTTGTGAATGAGGATTGATGAAAAATAACGTGAGTACATTCTAAAATACTTCAATTAAGTACAACCGAACTCAGTTTTGCTCCCGCTGCCGCATGCATGCTAGCGTATGTTTTTTTTTTTATTGTAGCGTCGCTGGGAGCACGTCCTGTTCCCAGCCTTATTTGCGGTAATGTTTTGGTGCAAATGCTCTTAAAGTTACATGTTTGACCAGGAAATAGCAAGCTCAAAAGAAGACGGCTTTTTTATGTGGAACAACTGACAGTTTGTGTGGATTTTGTGAATGATTGTGACTGAGCTAGGACTCAGTAATTAAACTCTACACACGACGGCTTCATTGATTGAAAATTGAAACTTTTTCGTGCTTGAAGCTTCTACTTGAGTTGGTAATTTGGCCGCTATATGCAGTCAAATATTTACCAAGGGAGACAAAATGGGTGGCTGCTGGCCGCGTTGGACAGGTGACTGCTATACACAGGGTCTATAACATGTAAATTTGCTGGGGGGGATTTTTCAGTGGCTGCTATAGGCAGGTAGCCGTTCTATAAAGGTGGCCGCTAAGACAGGTTTGACTGTATTTATCATCAAAACAACTAAAATATACTCCATCAATAAATATATATTCAAATCCAAATTCATAAAAAAGGCTGGCTGGACGTGCGCGGCACAGAGAGATAATGTATAGGGACCATGTAGATTTATTTGCTGAAAGCGACGAATATTTTATGTCCTGCTTCAGGCTTCCCTCTCTGTTCTTGCAGGTGTGCAGGATCATCAGAATAACATCGCAATGAAACGTTGTGTGCCTATTGCGCACGGAGCACCCCCGGATAACGACATGCGCCCCCAGCCACGTCTTGAGCCAGAGCACGGGGCTGCTGTATTAATTAGGCAGCGTCTAATCAAATGTAACCACAGAAAAAAATAAATTGTCACACACAAACTATGTATTTTGACTTTATTTTTCCATCATGATTGTGTAAATCTGCAATAAAAGCGACTTGTAATTATCGGCGATTCAGCTTCAGAACCCTTCCCTTCTCTCGTCAATAGCCATTGTTCACTATACTGTATATAAACACACAACCAAATTTTAATATTAGTAAATGACAACACAAATTAAACTTTTTATTATTAAGGGAGGAAAAAGAATCCACACCTACATGGCCCTGTGTGAAAAAGTGATTACCCTCTCTTAAACTATAAGTTAATTGAGATCTAGCAGTCTGGAAAATGTTCTAAAGCCATTTCTAAAGCTTTGGGACTCCAGCTAACCACAGTGAGAGCCATTATCCACAAATGGCGAAAACATGGAACAGTGGTGAACCTTCCTCGGAGTGGCCGGCCGAGCAAAATTACCTCAAGAGTGCAGTAGTGACTCATCCAAAAGTTTGCAAAAGACCCCACAACAACACCCAAAGAACTTCAGGCCTCACTTGCCTCAGTTAAGGTCAGTGTTCATGATTCCACCATGAGAAAGACACTGGCCAAAAACGGCCTGCATGGCAGAATTTCAAAACGAAAACCACTGCTGAACGAAAAGAACATTAAGGCTCATTTTAATTTTTCCATAAAACATCTTGATGATCCCCAAGACCTTTGGTCTGACGAGACAAAAGTTTAACTTTTTGGAAGGTGTGTGTCCCATTACATCTGCTGTAAAAGTGACGCCGCAAAAAAAATAAAGTAAAAAAAAAAAAAAAAAAAAAGTGACGCCGCATTTCAGAAAAAGAACATCATACCAACAGTAAAATACGGTGGTGGTAGTGTGATGATCTGGGGCTGTTTGGCTGCTTTGGCTGTGACCTCAAGCTGAAACCAACTTGGGTTCTGCAGCAGGACAATGATCCACAACACACCAGAAAATCCACCTCTGAATGGCTGAAAAAAATCTAAATGAAGACTTTGGAGTGGCCTAGTCAAAGTCCTGACCTGAATCCTATTGAGGTGCTGTGGCATGACCTTAAAAAGGCACTTCATGCTGGAAAACCTTCCAATGCGGTTGAATTACAACAATTCTGCAAAGATGAGTGGGCCAAAATTCAACAATGTTTTCCTACATCATTTACCTTAGGAATGGACAATGTCATGTTCCAAATTTTTCTCTTCCCGTCTTTTATTTTGTATTAGTTCCCGACACTTGCTGTTCTTTGAGTTTCCTCCCCAGATCACCTGACTTCTAAGTGGAATGGAGCAATTAAAGCACACCTGCAGCTGCTTAACAATGTGCATATGGCATCCATAAGCACAGTTGCTGCACCAGGAGGACGCTGGATTGTAGTTCTTAGTATCTAAACGACTGTTCCAGAATTCAGTTCATCTTTATCTATGTTCCAGTACAACTTATTCCCACTTGCCCTGTCCCTAAGGGCTTTGTTGCTCTGTCCCAGCTATCCTTTTTTTGTTTTTGTTTAGTCATTTCTCCAAAACACTCTCTTTTGTTCTGTTGTACTATTAGTTGTATCATTCTGCTCCGTGCTCCGTATATCACAGACACTTTATTTTGCTCAATGCTGTGTTGTGTCTGGGACTGTAACGTCACAGGGATATGTCCATCAAGCAAAACTATTGACCGTACCACTCACTTAGCTTGCAAGAAGACTGAAGACCGACTCCAACGTCAAGAGCCACTCACCATTACCGTTATTTACGACACCAACTGCCTACAACCTTGAATAATTACTGTAATGTGTTCAGCAGAGGATATTCAATATACTGTAGGTCTAATTGCACTAAACGAAGATACACTGTTGTGCATGTACTACGGCTCAAACGGAGTGTCAACATTACCCCATAAGTCATGCTACTGATTTCAATATCACATATAAATGCAACGCTTTAATTAAACTGACTGATTAAACTGATTTTAACTTTGTGCCAGCAGCGATGCTTTTGATTAGATTTAGGGGAAATCAAGTATATGACAGATGATGGATGGTGGATGGACATGTTTCTTCTTGATTTATTTATTAATTTAGTTATTAAAAAGGACAAAGTCTTTCGTCACCTGGTTTTTGAATGCCACAGTTTACATATGATTCGGTTTTCGATGAAAGTTTTCATTAAGATATTGCTTTGCTTTTCATTAACCAGCTTGGTTATGGTACAATATTATGCGGAACAAACTAGTCTTTAATTTTCTTCGTACTGCATCATTCTGCGAAATCAAGTGCCCAAACACTGACTCACTGTCCGTGCATTTTTTTATTGACTGTGACTGCTAGTAACCCACCATGGGGCCAAAGAAAGATAAAGGTGATAAACACTATTGAATTGAAGAAAGTAATCTTTGCAAAATACAAAGATCTCGTCTGGATAGACCTGCCACGATAATCAATAAATCTATTAGCCGCACAATAAATAAAAACAAACTTGATCATTTTGCCAGCTTCGATATATTGACATGTGCATCCGTGTTTGTTTTCCTCCTCTCTCTCTACCAAACAGGCTAGATGACAAGCGAGTTCACTCTGCACAACTGTCTCAACACCTGGTTGCGTTGGTTCTCTAGTAGAATGAATGGAGTGAGTGAACCCTCCTGTCAGTCATTCATTCTCTTTGTCCCAGTGGAGGCGGGATGCTAGCGAGTGTGCGCTACACCAGTGGTCCCCAACCTTTTTTGACCCACGGACCGGCTTATGTTCCCACAAATCTCCCGCGATATATAGATCTAATTTATCTTATTTATTATGCATTGTGTAAAAACTAAGACATGAATAACATCAAATTAAAAGCACAAAATGAATGCCGAGACAAATGTGCACATTAGCACGCAATAAGTCATCAAAACTTAGCTTTATGCATTCCCACTTAGTATCAGCATTTGAGACCAAATATGAGGTGAAAGAAAAATGCTAAAAATCCAGTAGTAGTCTATCTGTGTGGCATGAAAGAAAGTTAGCACACGCACAATGGACATGCGTCAAGTGAGACTGCTGTAACAGAGAGAATCCGGCCACTTTTCAAAATAAAACATTAAAAAAAAAAAAGGAAATTATTTTTTCTTTCTGTGCGGTACCAAATGACCCACGGCCCGGGGGTTAGGGATCCCTGCGCTACATGACTGAATATTTTCTTCGTACCTATTGTGTATAAAACACGCGCTGATGTCAATTTTAGTCAATTTGCGCATCGTCTTTTTGGGACATGAAAAGGTGTGTGACAAAGACAATTAAATAAATAATACAAAACAGCTGCCTTGATTCCCGAAGCATAACACCTCATTGTGCACCAAACACATTTTGCTGCATCCGAAACATGTACTTTGACCAAACTGACAAAACATTACACCTCATTAAACGTAAACGGAGTATTCCACACACAATGTTGCTCAAAGTGAATCAAGGAAGTGTAGATGCAAATGAGATGACTGCATTGACACACCATGTGAACTTCACTTTTTTGTCAATATTCAGACAATAAAAAAGTGACACCGCTTCAAAATCAGAAATATGGCGTAGTGTCCATGATAAGAATTACATTTCGGTTTTCTACTTTGGGGAACTATTGTTTTACCTCATTCTGCACATTTATTGGATTTTATTTAAAAGGTCTTGACATTCCAATTACAATGTTAAATACACTTGAGAAATTGTTTTTGATACGATGTGCTCGTATTATTAAGCCATATTGTCATTAAATTAATGAAAAAATTGACAATAATATCGTTTATCAGCAATAATTTGTAGGACAGTTATCATCCTGAAGAATGTGTTATCGTGACAGGCCGACACCTGGATGTATGAAAAGTCCACTTCAAAAAGTTTCATCTGGGCAAAGAAAGAAGAATCGAGGAAGCTAATGTTGCCAAAGTGCTCACAAAACAAATTTCACAAATGATCGAAGATGTTGAGTTGTTGGTGCTCCCCCGTCCCCTCCTATCTTACCATCTTAACCAGCAAAAGTCTTCAATAAAGGGTAAAAGTGATGTCAAATGTTTATTTTCCTAATTTGTAATTATTATTCATTGTTTTCTGCATGTAAACTATAATTATTCTCTACAAACATTGTAATATTTTGGGGTATCTGGAACGGATTAACTGAATTTACATTATTTCCTTTGGGAAAAATTTGTTTCCATACGTTTCAGTTTTTATCGGACCCTTTGGAACGAATAAAAAACAAAAAACGAGGCACCGCTGTAGTAACCACTGTCAGTAATCTGGTTGACTATCTCACCTGTATTTCTGTAGGCTGTAATATGCCATTGGGCTTCACTTTTTCTTAGAGACGTTCACACATTTTGTCAGCCAAAAATAGAGGACGATTTTATAGGGAGGGGCTGTCAATTAGCAACTGTAGTACTACTGTATACATGAATCACAGTCTGTGGGAGTGAAGATGTGTTACAAAGAGAAGGACTTCCGGATTCATTCATGTCCAAATCCCCACAGTCCTCATTATAGTGGTGACACAACTCATTACGCTAACACACATGGAGCATTCTCCAGGGAAATATCCAGTTGTCCTTCCTACATTTTCCAAAACTCCCATGATAAACTAGCATAATTGTCTTCAAGATGACATCATTATTCATTCAGCACACAATGCAAGCAGTAAAGGAGACAGGAGGATGGAAATGAAATTATCTCCAACTAAGGCTCACTAATGGTCTCCAAAGGTAGCCTTTCTCCAACTTGTTCACAATGAGGATGAGGAAGTCATTGGCATGTCCACTCTCGTTAAAAAACAACTGAAAAACAGTAAATGAGGTGGTTGGGCCACCAGCAAAATGGTTATAATAATTTGTATAAAGCTGATTTAATACTGGTCATTCCAAAATGTGACCTTTCTGAAAATGCATATTTTGTTAACATTTAGACTGAATAAAAGATGTTTTTGCTGAGTTTATTTTACATAAACGCAGTCGCATCTTGTCAAAATAGTGCCGTTTCCCGGCTTTTACAGAGAGATGGAATCGACTGTAAACATAATTTAGTTCAGCCTGTTGGCCAGCCTTCCACAATATTTTCTTTGTCATGTCGCTGCTTGGGAAAACTGATTACCCCCATCCCCGGACTAGACAATGCGGCTGCTCTTGTTTCCATTACAAGGAAATACAGTATATGCACTCAAACGCTAACACACTTGGAGAGGGAGAAACTGGGGATATCGCATGTTATTTTTTAAATACATAAATATGATATACACAGCGCACCCGACACTGGACCCTCGCTGGCCACCAAACAGGACCAACACATAAAAAAATAAATAAAGGAAAGTCTCTATGCAAATTAGCCATGTGGTCAGTCCATCAGTGCAACATAGAGTCCGAAAACGAGTAGGAAGAAGCAGAGTTTATTTAATCCTACCTATTCTCCATGACTCAGCATTTACTGATAATTCATTCGCTTCCTGCATTTAACTTTCAATGATGTCACATTGTGTGTAACAACAGATGATGCAGTGATTGAGGAAAAGGGAGAATAAGTACGGAAAACAACGTGTTGCATTTCTACAATTGTACTGTTGCGGTGGCTCATTTTTGTTGAATTTCCCGTTGTTATGTATATTTTTTTATATTATGCCTGAACGTTGTGTGGCAGGCTTTTTCTCAAAAAATCCAGCAGAAGGAATAAGCTTGCTCACGTTTCCGAAAGACCCAATTCGCCGCGATAAATGGACCAGGCAAGTGCAACGAATGCGAGCAAAATGGACACCATCAGATTTGTCAGTATTGTGCTCGGCACACTTCGAGGACAATTGCTTTGATAATATTCCTTAGTTAAAGGAACGTTTGGGACTGAATGTGTGTTGGCGGAGGGTGCTTCTACCATCAGCAGTGCCGACTATCTTTCCTCGATGCAGACCGGGTGCGTATGTCAAGGAAAGCAGCTGGCCAGAGGGTGCCTTGAGTAGGTAAGCTACGCATTACGTAACACACGCAAGCCCAGTCACAATCACATTCATGCATGTGCTTTGCTCCAACTCATCCACTCGGTGCGTCAATGGTAGTTTGTGCAGTGCCACGTTTTCCTCTCAAAAACCTTTCCTTGACCGTCTGTTGTCTTAGTTCCTGTTGATCTTTTGCCAAGCAGTTCTGTTGCTCTTGTAGCTGTTTTGCCATTTCTGCCATCTCATCCATTTCCTCCGTCTTCATCAAGAAGTCGTTCTTTACTGTGAGGCTTCAATCTGTTGTCATCTCATTCTGTAAATTGGCTGTCTTTTGGTGCCAGGTGCCATATAATTTAATTCCTTCCTTTCCTTCACATTACTCTGTTTACGGAGACTGATCTGTCTACTTGGAGTCTCCTTCCCGGCCTGAAGGTTGGTTTTTTTTGGGCATGGCTCTTGCTACGCTCAATATGTGTGGTCAGGAAAGCTCTAAAATAGTCCCAAACACCGGCAGCAAATGTGGAGCTCAAGCAGTAAACATCCGCTTCCTACAACAGGAAGTTGATGGGAGGTAATAACGAATAATTAAATTACCTTGTACCTACAATGTACACTGACATCAAACCTAATTCAGTTCAGTGACTTTTCCTTTATTTAACGAATCATTTAAGTCATCATTTAGACGTGGTTGACACAAGAATCGGTGAGTGACACGCATGAAAAGAGAACACACATACAGTACAGTGGTTCCCTACGCATTCACGATTCAGCGTTCACTGCCCCGCAAATTTGCAGGTTTTTGGTAAAAAAAAACGAAAAAAAATTCCCTCCAAAAATTGCCGTTTTTTTCCACAAAAAACACTCACATTAAGTCAGTAATAATTTATAAATACATAATAATACAGGTCAAGCGTATGGCATACATGTTCCACTATTAAAAAATGTTATATGCTAAAATGATCATGTTTTTACACTTTTTCACATGTTTTCACACTTTCTTTGTGTCAAAAATAGACCTTTAAATGGGCGGAGCATTTACTAGCAGGTTTTTACCATTCCCTGCAAGTTCCAAAACATTTACTGTGACACAAACTATGGTGTTTTTGACACAAAAGAAAAAACAGGCCCTCACAGTTCATGTGTTGCTCCAACATTTAAGAGGATTTTGAGGGTGGGGGACTAAAGACAATTGTACATCAGTAATAATATTAAAAAAACACAGGACTAACTTGAGCTGAAACTATCCAACAAACAATGTTAATGCACATCAACATGTCCAAACAGGATTAGGAAGAAGCAGAGCTTTTTTTTTAATCAAATTACCCTTCTCCGTGTCACAGTCACTGTTTGTCCACTTCCTGTGCTCCAGTTTACCTTTTTAATAGTAAAGAAGTGTGGAAGTAGGTTACAGTTAAGAATGAGTTTCGAGCTTATTCAGTAATAAAGAATAAATCAATCAATCAAAGGGAGTAACGTCAACAAACATTGTTGAGTAAGAAATTAGTACATACGTGTATGATAATACATGATTAAATAATAATAATATTTACGTTCATCCTTACACTTTGTAAACGTCGTGTTATTGTACTGTTTCTTAAATTCGGCAACACACATTTTAGTGAAACTGAAGACGCACAATGGAATTGTGTTTGGTGGCAATTAGCCTTCATTAGCCATTCTGGGTCATCCGCGCGCAAGGGAACATCCACAATAGCAGACTTTCCTCTTGTAATAGATACATTCTTGTTAATCATGTGGTGCTTCTTGAAAGAGAAATATAACAAATGTATGGAGTCGTTGCGAACCGCACGAGCGGGCTAACGAGCTCTGGGCCGCTGCATCATCTAACGTTAGTAACGTAACGTTACACAGCAACAATGGTGACGGTCGACCTACCTGGTGTAAAAGAACCTGACGGTGGATCATCCTCCAAGCGTAAATATTAAAACTGGAACAGCTACTTTCCACCGCGCTCCATGTCGACGATAAGGAAAAAAGGAAAGAAGATAATCGGCGTACCGAAGGAAGGGATGATGACAACACCACAGGCAAGTCACATCCTTTTCGCGTTCCCTGTATAGTGAAGCTAAACGAAACATTAAACAATTTCTGGTTAACCGGCATACCACTATAAAATGTCCTTTTGAAGATATTCACAAATGTAAGTAATATTATAAAGGTAATTTGTGTGGTTTCAATAGAATCCTTGGGGGGAAATAATGCATAAATAAAAAGGTATGTCATGACGAAAATGCGCTCTCTTTTAATCGAACCGGCGGTGACTCAACGGCTTTTATTTTGAAGGACTTCCATTAGGCAGCACTCTGGATAAAAGTGTGTCACTTGACACTGTTGGGTACCAGTGCCTAGCAGCCAGCCAATCAGGCCGCACGCCCAACGTTTCCTCTTCGTCATCCTCTCCCAGCATCACTTCTCCACCCAGTAGCGCGCAATAAATACAATAATAATAATAATACTATTACATTAAATTCATTTTTAAACCCTCCAGCGCGCACGTTTTTAACTGGAACACCATCATAATGGAAAAACATTATGCTCTGGCTATGAATGTATCTTACAATGTACAAGAGGGTACTTTCAAATTATTCCATATAATCTATGGGTAGCGTCTATGGCATCGTCTATATGAGTTCATTAAATCTAAACACATATAGTTTTAAAGATATTTATTTCTCTTTAAAGTTCTCTTTATGTCCATGTAGCGTCTAATACAGTATATTGAAAAGAACACAGCGTAATGATGTGGTCTATTGTTTCATTCATTTATTCACAAATAGTTAGAAAATGGAACAAACAGTTATAACAATTCTTTGAACAAAACGCCAGAATTGTCCAGGGTGCCACAAAAGCCTGTTGGCCCGGCGATCAAACCTAGTGCGCTCACCAAACAATTACTGACACCTAGTGACCAATGTAGAATACTACATTCACAATTTTATCACGGCTTCTTAATTACTTGTGTGCGTATTTAGCCATGTTTATGCTTGACAAAGCTTAATATAGCCAGAAAGTACAGCATTTACTTTAATATGCATATTTTTAAATCAATAAAAGTCTATATTCAACCACAAAACAGCATGATTTATGAATTAATATATGTTTGAAAAACAGCTAAGTCTAGTGGTGAGGGACAACAAGGAAGCAGAACCTATAATAAAGGAAATCATCAAAAAGTATGCTAATATCTTGCTGTCAATCAATGTATCTACCACGTACATTTAAGTACTGTGTACATTCAATGCAGTGAAATGTGTTTTATTAGATAGATAACATTATACGGATATTGCGTCAAAATACTACAGGAATAACATCACACTCATATAAAGTACTTATTTGTTACTTATTTATTATTACTTATTTGAGTGAGACAACAAACATTTGGAACTTGTAATTTAAACAAAACAAAAAAAACTGAAGCAGTATAGAAAATGGATGGATGGATGGATGAAATAGGTTGTTTATCACCTGATCAAAAGTTTAAGACCACAGGCTATAAAAGCCAAAATCTGCTCAAAATGTTCATTTTCTGTCAGGCATTCACACTGTCATGCCCTCCTGATGGCTAAAGCTAAGAAGCTTTCTCTTTTTGAACGTGGTCGGGTTGTCGAGCTGCATAAGCAAGGCCTCTCGCAGCGTGCCATTGGTGCTGAGGTTGGGTGCAGTTTAGTCATTCTAAATTTTTTTTAAAGATCCTGAGCATTATGGAACAAAAAAGTCAAGTGGTAGACCCAAAAAAATCACACCTGCTCTGAGCCGGAGGATCTGATTGGCTGTCCATCAAGACACAGGGCGGTCAAAAACAAAAAAAGAATTCAAAGACCTCGTCTTCTTCAACGCCACAAAACTGCCCATTTAGACTTTGCCAGGGAGCATCAAACATGGGACATTGAAAGGTGGAAAAAAGTTTTATTCTCTGATAAGAAATAATGTAACCTTGACGGTCCAGATGGCTTCCAACGTTACTGGCACGACAAGGAGATTCCACCTGAGATGTTTTCTACCCGGTACAGTGGAGGGGGGTCCATCATGATCTGTGGTGCTTTTTCATTCAATGGGACACTGGAGCTTCAGGTGGTGCAGGGTCGTCAAAGGGCGGTTGCTTACGTGCAGATGTTGCAGCGGGCATCCCTCATGACTGAGGGTCCTCATCTGTGTGGTAACAGCTGGGTTTTTCAACAGGACAACGCTGCAGTTCACAATGCTCGCTTGACCAAGGACTTCTTCAGGGAGAAGAACATCACTCTTTTGGACCATCCTGCATGTTCCCCTGATTTAAATCCCATACAGAACCCTTGGGGATGGATGGAAAGGGAAGTTTCTAAAAATGGCCATCAGTTCCAGACAGTTGATGCCCTTTGTGAAGCCATCTTCACCACTTGGAGCAATGTTCCCACTAGCCTCCTGGAAACACGGTGGAGCTACTCTTTACTGAGTCCTACTGAGAAGTTTTTTTGTTCTGGTTTGGAGAGTTTTTTGTTGTTTTTTTCAGCGATGGTCTTAAACTTTTGATCAGCTGATAAACAGCTTATTTCAGTTTAATTGTTGTTTTCAATAAATTACTTTTTCAAAGTGCTTTTTGTCTCACTCCCCCTTCTTGTTTTTGCATATTGTAGCTCTGCTTAAAACCTCATTAAGATCCAAATGTGCAAAATGCAAATTCTAGCAATTTTTCAACTGGTCTTAAGATTTTGATCAGGAGTGTATATACTTGGGCACCAAAGGCAATGTATTTGATCTTCTCAGATGGCTAAGATAAGAACTTTATTGATCCAACACAGTAGTAAATCACATTATATCAGCTATAGAGCACAAAGAAGTGCCGAAAAACCATACATATTTATAGTAGTTTTAATGCAATAACATCAGAATATAAAATAAGAAGGTAAAGTTATCAATCAAAAAGATTCATGCATTTTAAACATTTTAATATTCCTATTTAAAATACGTAATAAATGATTTATCTACTCAGAGATGGGTGGAGCAGCCAACAAAACAACTGTACTCATTTAAGAGTATTGTTACTTTACAGTAATTTTACTCAAGAAAAAGATATGTGATGTTCTAAATATACCAATATGTGGAACATCACATATATCAGTATTGGTTGATATTGAAATCAGAAATTGAGAATTGGACAATATCGGCATATTGGTGATCGGCAAAAACACCAATATCGGACATGCCTAACGATACATTAATTTTGCAAATTTACCTTTCGCTTAAAAAAAAAATGTAGAACATAATTACAAACAATATAGAACATACATGAGCAAAGTTGACGACTCATGTCAGGGACCCTTTAAGGACGATGAAGACGCTTTAACACTCTTCATGGCTGACAAGCCAAGCTGAGAAAATGATTCCAAGAACTGTAAGAACGAGGAGAGATTGTTGGGAAGCGCTTTGGGAAGATTGGAGAAGAAGTGGAAATGAGTGCAATGAATAGCAGGGAGGGGAAGGAGATCATTTGAGGAGTTGGATTGACAGCGAGACAGGGGGGTTATCAGGGGACCACAAGTGCAGCCAACCCTGGAAGACATAAACGTTGGTTCCTCATTTAAATTCACTGAAGCCATTTTCTTCTTTCCCCTTCAATTTCTGTTCCTCCCACGCAAAAGCACAGATGGAATATGAAGTCATTGCATTGTGATCCCCTTGACAATGAAATAACTATGATAAGACAATGCTATATCAAAATTAAAATACCCCAGCCGGCATGCTGGAAACAATCCAATTCCCACATGTATACAGTTTTAAAGTTGCACCAAGTTTAAAGCAGCACCACCACCGTCTGTCCAGAAGGTGCCACTCTGCTGTAAGAGACTACTGTACTGTGATTAGTATCCTTACACAGTTAAACACATTCAATTTTGTGTCTTCGACTGACTTTGAAAATGTTTTCCTATAGGAAATAATGTAAGTGAATCATGTTTTTCCTGGCTCACACTGTTTTCAATGAACAGTCTGTCAACCGAGCATGAGTTCTGAACAACTGTACAGTAATAAACCTTAAATAAAGCACTACCGTACTCATTTTGAGTGGTAAAAATGTGGTGTATCTTCCCAAACTTTTGCAAATCTCTGTTTCACCTGCATGCTGTTTACTTGTAAAACGCTGAATTTCCACAAGTGGTTTTCTGTATTTATAAATAGAATATTTTTGTATTTGGAGCATAGAAAACCTGTTAAAGACCTTCTAAATACGTTTTTAACATTAGAGCCCTGTAGACATGAAATAACACCCCTATAGTCATCTTTATACTCATAATACCCAATATAGTAGACAAAATAAGAGTAAATAAGCCATTTGAGACAGAAATAAGACTCATGCTCGTGTGTGTTATATAGGGCTGGGGTTCTGAACGTTTTTCACCTGAAGGCCCAACCTTTCCAGTACAGAGGGCCCCAGGGCCCATTCAAATATTAATACTGGTCATTTTCAGAGGTGGGGTACTCGAGTCACATGACTTGTCTCAAGTTGCAAATTTGAGGACTTGAGACACTGTAAAAATGTTATGTTTTTTAACAATGGGTAAACTAGGGATCTCCTGACTGCCAGGGGGCCCAAAAAAATGTTTTGTTTTTTTTTAAATAAAAAGGGGGTTGCGCGAGGTGATTTATTTTTTCACGGGGCCCAAAATTCCTGGTTGCGCCCCTGCTACTGTTTTATATGATATGAAAAATGGAACCATAAAATCACCTTCATTTAGACATAAACATATTTGACTTACTTTGTCAAGAGAACATACATCAATTGTGAAACTTACAGAGGATGAGACGCCTTCTTTAGGAGACTTCGGATGTGAGATCACATTGTCTGATGGAGCTCGAGCAGGACTTCCAGGAGTCACGCAGCGGGGCGCCAAGTGAGAGCGCAGTCGGCAAACCCGGTGTCTTCCACCGCTGAGCGAGGCTAGCCGTCATCGTGAGTCTGGAAAACTTGCCAGTGTTTCTTCTTCAAATGTGCTGCCCCGGCGAGATGTTTTTTTTGTGGGTGCAACATTTATATTACTCTCTCACAAACGGCAGGTAAGTTTCACACAGCAGACATGTTTGTTTTGGGTTTGGCACGCCTGCGCAGTGTGAAGGAAAGTGGGCGGGGGTCAGAGGCATGTGCCGATGACATGCTTTTTCACGGAAATCGGCCGATACTAATGGGTAGCCGATCGACCAGCGCATCCCGAGTAAAAACTGTGAATTTAGTTTTCTTAGAAATCTGAATTTAGACTGAAAATCCTCTGCTGTGGCAATTTAAAAACTAAAGAAATGATATAAACAACATGTGATTATCACGAATGCAAAGGTGTGGCAAAGTGGGGTTGGTGAAGGTTCATACATCATAGTGATCTAATGCTATTTATTTATTATGTATTGTGTATAAAACTAGGACAGACGCAAGATCAAATTAAAAGCACATCATTAATACAGCATTAATACTGTGTTCTGGCTAAGAAAGATGTTCTCCCTCCCATTAGCTCTGCTCCCCACTTTGCTGTTGTGCATCAACACCCTGAGCTCCATAAATTGGAGCTACAGGTGAAATGTGGCGTTTGGAGCTGCGTAAATCTGAAATGGAGGAAACTATTAACATCAATCTGTTTGTTATAGAGCTAGATAGCCGAGTAGTGAGACAGATTGTGACATAAATAAGCGCATTCGCCTCGAGAGAGACGTGGACAAATATTGTGTCTTATTTGAGAGGGTGGCGACGACCTTAAAGCAGCCTCGACATATTTGGCCTCTTTTACTTCAATGTGTTTTAAGGGTCCTGAGTCTTAATTATGATGAGGTGAAGACTGCAGTTTGAATGTCTCATGAGCTTAATGTGATGTGATGGAGGAATTTAAAAACGGTTTTGCCGACAAAATTGCAACATACATACAGTAAATAACCAAGAAGTTACTGCCGCCGTGTTCGCTGACGAATGTGTTATGACTCACAGGGAGAGCTTTGACAGGCCCTTCTCTCTGTCGCAGCTTGGTCCAGTCATCCACACTTCCTCCGGTAACCAACATGTGACCACTCCTAAAGACCGTGCAGCTCAGGAGCAGCCCATGTGCTCGTGTAACGAGGTCAATTAAGTCATTGTAAATATGTTATGTAAATGTGTGATATAATTACACAAAATGTGTGTTCAAGTTCAAGTCATACCTTGTCATGCTATTAATGTGGAACGTCAATAACGTCTGTCGCTGTGTACCCCCTACTGCTCTAATTAGTGTGACACGTTTCATGATGAGTTTGGGCCACGCCTTTTGTACTTCCCTTTTTGTTCGTGATCTCCATGTGAGAGGTAGGCGTCCGTATGGCTGCAGAAATTTGTGTTTTAGTTTAGAGATTTATTTCTTGTCCTTTCTTGTCTTGTGTTGTAATCTGCGTGGGGGCACGTCATTCGGCCACATTGTGACTGCCTAATTTGTCTGTTACTTCCATCAGTAAAACGAAGTGCAGCTGCAGCAACCCTGTGTCTGTCGTCACTCGTCATCCACAACGCAGAGAGACAAACACCACCGGTTATACCCGTACGAAAAGAAACTTGGTTACTAAGGTAAACAGCTGTTTATTACAACTCACAACCAGTGACACTGATATAAACCGAATGAAGACTGCTTTCTGTTACAAGTTAAAATTCCCCATGTGTTCTCCTTTTAGGTGCTGTTTTGCTGCCTGACATTTGCGTAAAGGTCCCAGTCACTATTTTAAGGGACACAGCTGCCTCATGGTCTGTTTTTCTCATAGTGTGTTGCCTCTTTCAAATGAACCCGCCTTGAAATGCGAAGAGCTAGCGCAGTTTTGTAATTAAACTTATTTACCCATGCACTCTCTTCAGCTGGAGTCGGACCACTGGGTTAAAAATCTGGAAAAGCGAGGCTCCCGCCATGCCCCTTGTTTCCAAAAAGAGTCTCCCGTTTGCGTTGACACGTTTGCTATGACTAAAACTGACATGCACTGTGCATGCAAGTTAGCCGAACAAAAGTTGTCTGCTGTTCAGTGTAAAATGAAGGGGTGGTTTGACTAAAAAACCAGGGTTAGACACCTTAGTAACTGTTTGTAGTTCTGCATTGGCCACATATACCGACATTTCCGGTGTATAAGATGCTACTTTTTTCTCACGCTTTGAACCATGCACCTTGTACAGTGATGCGGCTAATTTATGGCTAAAACTACAGTCCCCATGATGCTTAGAGTGCAGCTACAGGAGGTAGTGACGTGGACCCTAATAACACATTTTGAAGTCGTGTTTTTATCTGACAAATCTTTGGTAAGTTGGATCAAGTGTTGGACCACCAACTGTCACTATTGTAACAGTTTGATTTAGCATAGGTTGATTGGTCATGCCTGGAGGACGTCATATAAAGGCGACTGTTGTCGTGATACTCTGTACTCACATGTTGTGTTGAATAAACAGAGCCAGATTCAGGCTTTTTGTTCAGGCTTTCCAGAGCAATCTTAAGGCTAAAAGCCTGATCGTGATATTCTTGTAGATTTTTTTAAATTAATTCATTGTAGAAATATAGTACGAACAGTTGAATTGTAATAGTGGACACCCTATTAAAGCATTAAAAGTGTTAAATGGCTTTGGGAAATTAGCTAGCTCCCCAGCTAGCTAGCTCCCAACACACTCCATTTCCTGGCGGCATATGACAAGCACTCCAAAATGTTTCCTACTTAAGTGTTAATGATGTGTTAATTTAGTTAATTTAATTTCACCAATAATTCATTTTTCATTTCTCACGTATGTATTTGTTGTTATAAGCACCTTTTTATGGGCAGTCTTTATTTTATTTGCGTTCCTTTTTTTGTGTGAACTTTGACATCGCTGTGATGTCATTTCCTGTCATTCTGGCGCGCTGCTCTTCGGACTGCTGAGGAGAGGTACTGTATGTTAGTCTGGTGACAACAATGTTTTCATGTGTTAATATGAATATACATTGACATTTCATGCCATTGTGTGCTCTCTGTACTATATGCAGCATTTGAAGACAACTCACGAAAGTTACTGCTGTTAATTAAGCTAGTTTTGGGGAGTTCGTTTTTCATGTGGTTTTCTTTTTTTAGGAGACGTGTGCATGAAGCTTATTCAGGTTGCTGTACATTTTATATGTTGTGCACAGGTATGTCGGCTCCCTCTTTTTGTACATTTATTTAAAATGCTTCAGTGGCCTTCAGGACTGCTGAGGAGAGGAGGCGTGTGCATGAAGCTTTTTCAGGTTGCTGTACATTTTATATGTTGTGCACAGAGAATAAACGCCCCCTGTGGCAGGCAAGAGAACTGCAGTGTCTCTCGTCACTCACAAACGTCAAAGAACACAACGCTGAATCAATATTTAGCACAGACCGGCTACATAAGGACTGAGTTAAAGATTCCAAAATAAATATATTTGTGACTGAGAGATGCCCAATGTGCACCTGTAGGGTAACCCACAGGGTAAGAAGTATGTTTCGTCACTCTCTTCCTGTCAACACCAGCCACCATTCAAATGACTGACATCATTTACACTGACAGGGACTACAGCATCTCTTTGTAGGCCGTCTTCCATAGAGGAAAAGCCAGCAGATTTTTTATGCAGTGAAGATATTTTTTATGCTCTGCTGAATGAATGAATGAATGAATTTGACTGAAAAGATGGATGATTGTATATCCAAGCTCACCAGGAGGTTATCAGACTTTTACAAGAAAGTATCAGAACTTTTCCTGAAGAAGGAATGTGCTTCATGCACAGATAAAAAGTAAGAACATAAATAGCTCCAGTATATACAAATATAAATAAATTGGACTTAAAAAGTATTTGAATGTCATATTCTGCAGGACAGGAATTGTAATAACTGCCCTGTGCTCTTGTTTTGGAGTGCTGCACTTACTGCTGGGGTAACATGCAGTCGCTTTACCCCAGTGGAACTGTGCAACTCCAATCCTCCATCCATCCATTTTCTACGCCGCTTCTCCTCATTAGGGTCGTGGGGGCATGCTGGAGCCTATCCCAGCTGACTTCGGGCGACAGGTGGGGTACACCCTGTACTGGTCGGCAGCCAATCGCATTGTCCATTCACACCTATGGACAATTTAGAGCTGCCAATTAACCTAACCTGCATGTTTTTTTTTTTTGTTTTTTTTTGGAATGTGGCTAGAAACTGGAGAAAACCCACACACGCATGGGGAGAACATGCAAAATCCACACAGGAAATGCCCAACAGAGACCCAGGTCTTACCGATCTAGACCACCTAGACCACTAGACCACCATGCGGCCCGCAACTGCAATCAGTTGGGTTCATGAGCTCATTGCCTTTGTTTTCTTCGCCCTGTGCTGCCACTAAACGTTCTCCTTATCTGTTGCTACTTCTCACAGAGCCTTTTTCCTCTGTCGCTTTTTGTTGCTTGTACAGGAGGTCCAGCATTCAACATCCACATGAAACTTATCAGAATGAACCAGCCAAAGATGAACCCCGCAGAGACGGCGCATGAGATTTCTTTTTGTAAATGGCCTCTCAGTACAAGCTTGAGTGCCTCAGGAAGCTTAAGGCCCAGGTCGCTTGGATAAATAGACCTGCTGGTTCCCAGACCAGTCTAATCATAAAGACTAGTATGTGTAACAAACATATATGCAGGTGTGCCAGGAATTCTCTATGCAGGGCCGAGGTTGGAATACCTCTGGTTCCACCCGCTGCAGCTCCATGCTCGGCCGAAGGTTAGTCTTCACCCGATGCAGCTCCATGATCGGCCGTCTTCACCTGAACCAGTGCTCCAGGATGAGGCCAGGTCGCCCCCTGCTCCGTGGTTCCGACTGGACCATCTCCAGCTCGGGCATTGCGGACCTGGTCACCCCAGCCATCTCCAACTCCAGCGCCACAAACCTGGCCACAGTTCCGGCGGCAGAAGCGACAAGTCCTCGCCTGCTGGTTGCACCGTCGCGCAACCCGCCTCGCTGCCTGGCGTCCCTGCTCTCAGTCCCTGCGTGTCCCTCCTTTTTTTTTCTACTCGATCTCAGCCATGGCATGTCGGCTTGGCTCAGTACGTCTCCACGCAGTGTGAAAGGTAACCTCATGTTTCATAAGATGTGTAGTGATCAGAATACTACACATAACTTCCATCCATCCATTTTCTGTGCCGCTTATCCTAATTAGGGTCGCGGGGGTATGCTGGAGCCTATCCCAGCGGACTTTGGGCGAGAGGCGGGGTACACCCTGGGCTGGTCGCCAGCCAATCCCAGGGCACACAGGGTCTTAGCTATTGTGTAAACAGCTTAACAATAACAATTTTAAAAACTATTAAAAATAATAACATGAAATAATACATAATAGCTTACAACAGGGGTGTTCAAACTTGTAAAGTTGTAACAGTGAAGAGCGTGGATTTTATTTTTAGTAAAGGAAAGTTCCTCCTTGGTGGAAGTGTAGTATTAATAGTTCCAGCGTGTATCCCCCTTCTCCACTGTCTTTGTTCGTTTACATATTTCACCAGGAAGCCCAAGTTTTCCCAAACAGGAGACGCAGGGTCTGGCTGAGTACCTGCATGACTCGGCTCATAAAGACTAGTATGTGTAACAAACATATATGCAGGTGTGCCAGGAATTCTGGACCCCATGAAAAAAAATCACACTGCGACCCTCTGGACAGCAGGTGTCACCACATCTCTATTTTTTGGAATTGTCCTGACTTTTTCCCCCATATGGCGCCCCTGTCTATATGTATCGTTATGGAGCAATCATTTGAAAAACAGCGTCATAATAAGAGCCCACTTGTGTGTTGGAGTGGGAAGGACACAGTGTTCCCAATGTTGTACCCGGCACCACCGGTAGGGGGCAGTGTGGTCATTTCATCCCCGCATTTTGCACCACAGTCGTCTCTTTCTCTCCCTGGTTTTGAACTATTGAGAAGCCTTGCTGTGTGCTCTCTGTAGCATCATGTAGTTCCATCTATCTGCCCCTGTCATACCAGTGCGGAAATGTATTTACATAAGGAGACGTATGTGTGTGCGTGTGCGTGACTCAGTATTGCTTTGACCTGTCTTTGCTGGCCAACAGCAGCAGGGCACGAAATCTGCTGCATTGTACAAAGCATCTTGTAGCTCAAACAGTCCTTTTGCTCTCCTCACCCATCTGCTTGTTCCTCCCTATTCATCTTTTACAATACAATCCAACAATGTCGGCATTACACATTTTAAATAGATAACTGCAAAAACCAACACCATGACTGTTGATAGAATTCCGCCCCCCTGCTACTTATTTCATGATTACTTCAACAAATGGAGCTTGGCAAAAGTTCAGCCATCTCCTTGCGAATGCCCTCTAAGTCACAGCACAGTGTTCCTCTTTCTCCGCTACGGTCCATTAGTTTAGTCGCATGTCTTCCAATCACAATCTAACATGCTGCCCTTTCAAGCCAATTACTTTTATGCTGTCACGTTTTAAAGTGCTACGTCTCTCTTTGCTGCTATTTAGCCATTATCCCAGCATTGGGAAAACAGCGACCGCCTCCATTAAGTCTTCAGACTGGATGTGCGTCTTTGAGTATCCTGAAAAGCGCTTTATAAATAAAAAGTGTAATTTATCAATGTGTTTCCCCTCATAGAAAGTTGGCTATTGTTACGTTCCATTGGATGAAGTCTTCTGGTGGTTTCACACGAGAACCATTTTGTCCATTAATCAAACTCTCCTTTTGTTTTCCCCTTCAGACGCTATCCACAACTGTGCCAGCCCAGTTGGCCAAAACAGAGGTCACCGCGTGGACTGAACGAAGGAAATACAGAAGAGCCTCCCATTGGATAATAACTGCGTGGGTGATTATGTTTTGTTAAGCTGACTGCAGTGAATAGCTTCTCATTTGTTAAACACCCATGAGGAAAGTCACAACCTGTGGTCATGTAAAAGATGTTCATCTATTTCGGGGGTGTCCAAAGTGCAGCCCAGGGGCCGTTTCTGCTGTTTTTTTATGGACCCGCGGCACATTCTAAAAATATAATAAAAGAACAGCAGAAATGGAAGAAGCCGTAATTGTGCGAGAATAAAATCAAAATATCATGAGAAAAAAGTTGTAATGTGAGGAGAAAAAGTCGTAATTTTATGAGAATAAAGTAATATTGCGAGAAAAAATAATATCTTTTTTTTATATTAAGGATCATAATATTATGAGAAACAAAATAACAACAAAATAAAGTCGTAATTTTTGGAAAGTTCGTTTTTGGGGAAAACAAATAATATGAGAATAAAGCAAAAAAAAATTCCGAAGATTATTTTAAAAGACAGTTGAAATATTTAGAAAAAAACGCAGTAAAAATGGGAAAAAAGAGCAAAGATTGACATTCATACTAAATACACTTTTTCACCTATATCACACAACTGAGATGCAATTTTCGAGATGATGTAAAGTACATAGAACCTCTGAGCATGTCTGTTTTGTTAATATCAAAGTGGCCTGTGCATCTTTTCATCTTTCAGTATTTGAGCCTCGGTGGAAAAGGTTTGGACACCTCTGGGTTAAAGTATCGGCATGCATCCAGCATGAGAAAACGTCTGTCAAACATCAGAACTGTCCAATGCATTACTAAAACGGGGAAGGACATTGGGGAACCTTTTGAATCTTCGGTCATCAAAATCACGATCTGGACCGAAATACATGCTGTGACACTGCAGAAGCTTGTGGAAGCTAGACATGGGCAAGTCATGAACGAGCCAATCAAAATGCACTTCTTTTTTTTTTTTTTACTGAACCAAGGCTCGCGGGCACACGTCCCCATTAATTAACTCACTCACCCCTGCTATCGCTAGCTCAATTTAAAACAGGAAACCAGGTGACATGTCATTAAATGTGCAGCTGTTACTCTAACTGCATTTGTATAAATGTATGAGCCACGTGAAAAAAAGTAACAGATCTGGGCCCTCGCTTATAATCTTAAAATCAGAAACCCAAAATAAACCCTAAAAAAAGTGGCGTACGCGCACATTCACGCAATTTCTATTTCACATGCTGCACAAATTCGCGTACGCAACTCCACCCCCTCGCCACGCCTTCAATTCACCATAAATTGTCAATGCAAAGTGGCTCATGAATGTGGCGTCCATATTTAATGACCCTTGATTGCATTTCGCCCGGTTCTGCTGAATCGTGGCTGCAGAGAAGCCGAAGACAAAGAAGTGGAACTTCACCAAAACTGAGGTGGAAATCTTAGTTGGAGAGCTGGAAGGCCGGAAAAACATAATACTTGGAGGACACAGCAGCGGCTTTATAACAAGCAGCAGCCGCTGTCGACACAACGTTAGTGAAACGAGGCGCACCACGGCAGAACTTTATAAAAAGTGGTCGGATGTCAAGGCACACATTTTTCCTAATTGATACCACATTTTTGATTCATTATAAGCTTCGCGAAATCTGTTTCATTTAAAGCTGGACGCAATGGCTCCAAAACGGGAATGAAGTTGTCAAAAATTACTTGCTGTAATTCCAGACGGATAGTTGAAAAATACTCACCAATATACAGTAACACCAATATTAGAATATAACACCATCAAAATATGAGGTATATTAGAATTATTTTACGGGGAACTAATGTTATTTCTAGGCACAACAAAAGAAAAGACCACCCACAGCCCTGACACTGCACACAACTAAAGGCACAACTCAGGGCTTTCAGTGCTTTCACCCGTTCACCTACAGCCGTACCCGCTCTCCTGGTGACTTCTAACTGGTCTTGTTCTGTGTATTGTTGTACTGTCTCCTGCGCGCTATCCCGCAGTTATCCCAACCTCTCGCTAAGGTTACTTCTGCTACTTTTTTCAGCAGCTCCCTCATTGACACTAGTGTGCTTTTTCCTCCCTGCCTTTATTTTCTACTGCAGTGTTTTTTGTTTGTACCTTTTCTGGCTTTGTGCCCTGAGTCCTTTTGTTCCCAATTTTTGTACACCCTTGTTTGGCTTGATGCCGCTCTTTTTGTATTCAAACATTTTTTGTTACTACGCTGTGTGTTCCGTTCTCTGCATCTTGGGATCCAAAACCCAGCCTAGCCGAAACGTGACATAGAATTATTGAATTGACAACCTGATGTTTGTTATAATGAAACACATAATATTATCATGTGGGTGGGGCTTCAGCACATCACAGAGTATCGACAAAGTAGCGTAGCCACATCCAGCCAAACCACACTTCCAGACGAGCTGAATGAGTTCTACGCCTGCTTTGAAACCCAAATTCCTGGCCAGCAGAGCGGGTGGCTGGACTTGGGGAGCACACAGGAGTCACCTCTCATGGTGACATCAGCAGATGTGCGCAGGGTTCTGAACAAAACAAACCCACGAAAAGCAGCAGGCTCAGACAACATCTCAGGACGTGCACTTCGGGTTTGCTCATCAGAGCTAGCTGATGTGCTTGCTGACATATTTAACCTGTCGCTTGCACAAGCATCTGTACCGACCTGCTTTAAGTCCACCACCATAGTGCCCGTACCCAAGAAGAGCAACGTGACCTGCTTGAATGACTATCGCCCTATAGCACTCACTCCTACTGTAATGAAGTCCTTTGAAAGGATAGTCATGACCCACATCAAAAATAGCATCCGTGCCACTGTGGACCCTCTACAGTTTGCATACCGCCAGAACCGGTCCACTGATGACGCAGTCAACACTGCCATCCACACAGCCCTTTCTCACCTACAGGGCCAGAACACATATGTCAAAATGCTATTTATAGACTATAGCTCTGCATTCAACACAGTCAGCCCCCACAAACTCACAAACAAGCTCCTCACACTTAGCCTGTCACCCCCCCTCTGTAACTGGGTGTTTAACTTTCTAACAGGCAGGCCGCAGTCAGTCAGAGTCCACAATCACACATCCAGCTCAAGAATTGTGAGCACTGGGACCCCACAGGGGTGTGTGCTGAGTCCGCTCCTCTACACGCTCTTAACCCATGATTGCGTGGCCTCCCAGAACAACACCAGCATCATTAAATTTGCGGATGACACTACAGTCATCAGACTGATCACTGGAGGTGTTGAAACATCATACAGAAGAGAGGTGGCGGACCTCATAGCTTGGTGTCGTGATAACAGTCTCCTTCTCAATACAGATAAGACTAAAGAGATGATCATCGACCCAAGAACAAGGGAAAAGGAGCCGCATAGACCCCTGTTTATTGATGAGACTGAGGTGGAGAGGGTGAAAACCTTCAAGTTCCTTGGCACACACATCATCGAGGACCTCACCTGGTCTCACAACACCCAACAAATTATGAAGAAGTCCCAAAGGAGACTGTACTTCCTGAGAAGACTGAGGAAATTTGGCATGTCCACCACAATCCTTAGTTGCTTCTACAGATGCACCATCGAAAGCATCCTTACCACCTCCATCACTGTTTGGTACGGTAACTGTACAACACGAGATAGGAAGGCACTCCAGCGGGTGATCAAGACCTCACAGAACATTGTTGGGGCAGCCCTCCCCTCACTGCAAGACATTTATAAAACTAGAGTCCTACAAAGAACACACAACCTCATCAAGGACAGCACACATCCACAACACTCATTATTCACACTCCTACCGTCAGGCAGACGCTACAGGAGTTTGAAGTCCAGGACCACAAGGCTGGCAAACAGCTTTTACCCACAGGCCATCAGGCTTCTCAATGAAGCACTCACACACGCAACTCACGCACACACTCATAACACTGAACATGTTATTCTTACTGTGCATATGACAATAAAACTCTTGAATCTTCATTAGGAGTTGTAATTTAAGTTTGTAAAAGCTCTCAACAATACAATGCTTTGGTTTAGTTTATGTGAACATGAAGGTTCCTGTTGCTGTCAAACCATGACTTTGGAAAAAAACAAACATGGAAAAAACGTAGAGAAAAGAACGACAAGACAGGAGTGTGTGACAGATTGAATAATATGCACTATGTGGGTGTGGCAAAGTAATGTTTCATAATTGCCTTAATATATATGGTACCTATTTCATGATTAAAATGTTAATTGTTAGTTGCAGCAGTCAGAGTACAGTGAAATGATTTTGGCTTAATGTTATTGTAAAAGAAAAAAAAGCAAGATTTCTTGTAGTACTGGAGAGCTCCAGCAGGGGGTGCTTAGCGCTTTTGGGTTATACAAAGGACACCTCACTTCCTCCTCCTCAGTCATTACAAGCGACTTGAGGAAAGATTATGTCAGTTTGTCCTGATTCAATAATTCCCCTTTCCAGGTATTTGTTCTTCCAAAAAAGTAGTTTATGCTTATGAATGTGTCATTGAATGTTTAAACGTGTTATGGAATGTGTATGTGTTACCGTGTATTTCAAGTTAACAAGGTCTAAAGGAGCTAATGCTAAAGCTAGCGGCACTGCCGAATGAGCTAAAGTTAATGTTAAGAGAACCGCCATGTTTATGATGTGATACTGTGAAGAGGAACACGCAAAATGGCGTTGTTGTCTCCTTGTTAATATATGTGTGTATTTGCTGGAGTATCTGTGATTGAGTGCAATCGGTTTGAGTGTGCAAGTCAGTTTTGTAGTACATTAGTATGAGAGATCTCGCAAAATTGTTTTGCGTTCCCTCGCAAAACTCTTTTGCGTTTATCTCGCAAAACTGCGGTAAAGTTAGAAACATATTCACTTATATTGATCTCTATGAGAAGCCGGCAGCGAAACCGGAGCCCAGGGACCGTCTCCAAATTTCTTCTTCTTCTTCTGTATTATGGCAGTTGAGATCAATGTTGACAACTCCTCAGTAAGCCAAGTTTCTATTGGCTGTTCTGAAAGGCGATAGATTACGTCATTGGCTCCAAATATATATACGAAGCAACAAGTTTGTGAAATTGGACTTTTACATAATTTAGGGCAATTTTTTATGAGGATATGAATATGTTTTTAACTTTACCGCAGTCTCTGTCTGTTATCTGTTGTGAGATAACGCAAAACTGTTTTGTTGTCAGTCATTCCAAACGTGGCTTGAGGAAAGACCATGTCCGTTTGTCCTGATTCAATAATTCCCCTTTTCAGGGGGTCTACAATGCATGTACTTGACAATTAACATGCCTGAAGGTTTACCCTAAACCCTGATTACTAATAAGACTAACAAATTGCTTACCTTTTCCCTTTCCCGTTGGGGGTTTAAGCATTTTTTCCAAACACAACAAAAACTGCACTTTCTGGCAGAATTCATGCCATCTTCCTTTGAGTTCATTGATGAAGTTGTTATTATTAGGGAAGAGGCCGATACTCGTTTCCTGTCTGCGTGCTTCTAATTTGGCTGGTGATATGAAGTCAGTTGGAAATGTTTGCTCGTACTGAAGTTTTGAGAAAACTACAGTGAACAAGGCTGACAGGTTAGTTCCCTGTTTGCCATCAATGGATGTTTGCATGAACTTCTCACAGATCATTAAAAAAGAATTAAATAAGTCTTACAGATCACCTACACACATACACAGTACACATATAGGTGAATAATAAACAATAAATATACCAACTTCTGATCGATCCATTTCAATTTTAGACTTAAAATAATGTACTGATTTAAGCCACACCCATTTTTTTAGTGTTTAGATTTTGCTCTTTGTTCGGCGGTCCTTGAAACACATGACAGCTGCTGTGAGACACTTGATTTAAATGATCAGTTCATTTGGAGATGTTAGTAGCCTACATACTGTACAAATTACAGTTGATGCCCTTCGTGAAGCCATCTTCACCACTTGGAGCAATGTTGCCATTGGCCTCCTAGAAACACTCGCTTCAAGCACCAAACCAATTTTTGAAGTGATTAACAAGAACGGTGGAGCTACTCAGTACTGAGTACTACAGAGTTTTTATTTTTAATTTTTTGAGCGATGGTCTTAAACTTTTGATCAGCGGATAAACAGTCTATTTCAGTTTAATTGCTGTTTTCAATAAATTACTTTTTCAAAGTGCTTTTTCTCTCACTCCCCCTTCTTGTTTTTGCATATTGTAGCTCTGCTTAAAACCTCATTAAGATCCAAATGTGCAAAATGCAAATTCTAGCAATTTTTCAACTGGTCTTAAGATTTTGATCAGGAGTGTATATGAACCTAGAAAAATATATATTAATTTATATACTGCGATTGGCTGGTGACCAGTCCGCCTTTCGCCCAAAGTCATCTGGGATAGGCTCCAGCATACCACCTTGAGGATAAGCGGCATTTTATACAATATACACAACCCAAATTAGGATAAGCAGCATAGAAAATGAATGAATGGATTGATAAAGTACTGTATATATTATATACAGTATATTTATTGTAGAAAGTAACATATTTAAAGATTTGTCTTTAAATACTAAACTTTGTGTTATTATTGGTTGGTGGCATCAACATTTCTGGCCTGATCTGTGTTGCCGCTCTGCTGCCGCCTCTGCTATCTCAGTGCATTCTGTACCAGCAGAGGCGGAGCCATCCCGACACACCTGTCGCTCATTAGGACTGCTGGGTTACTTAAGCTGGTCTGCTGCTTCTACTCGTTGCCAGATTGTTCTCAGCTTCTCACCTGCTTGCTGTGCTCATGTTCCTTGTTGCTTTTCTGGTCCTTGTAGTTGTGAGTGTTTTGATACCTGCTTGATTCCTCTGCAGTACTTGTTCGCATTTGGTGTTGCTCCTACTTGCACACCTTATCAGTTCTATTTTTGTATCCTGCTTGGTTCCCAGCAGCGCCCTTAGATAGTTATCCTTTTTCCCTGCTATTCGTTCCCAGAAGTGTTTTTACTTTCCTCCTTTTCCGTGGCTTGCCCGGTTAGTGTTTTGTGTTTGGACTTGCTCTTTTCTGTTTTTGTATTTTTACTACCTCTGAATGAGGACACTTTTTGTAATAAACCTTATTTTTGTCTACCACCTGTTCAGCCTTTTTTTATTGTGCCTTTTGCTCTATTTTTTACTATTTTTGTTGTTTTATAAATTTAGTTTCTGCTTTGATTCAATGACAAATGAGCCACGAGCCCCACATGGCCACTCACCCGCACTTTGGCTACACCTAACTTTTATGGATTTTCGTTGGGGTCGGGCTTGTGGCGTCCAATCTCCACTACAACTTGGCTTGTTGAGTCTGTGTCGTGCTTGAGGAGAGAAAGACTCATCAATGCGTTAGACAGTCAGCCCTAACGAGCCGAAACTCAAAGGTTTTTTGGAGGTGTATGTTATGGAGTTATATACATATTGTGCCTTAATTTTGAGGTAGTAAAGGCACATTTTAACATGCAATAGTTGCTGTTGTGTACTCAGGCACATCGCTGTGCTGTGTCACTCTCTCTTTCTCTATTTTTCTTTCACTTGTCCCTGAACAAGCCGGGTGACGCGTGCGCTGTTATGTCCGGTCGGGTTTTGGGGACTGGGCTTCTGGCTCGAGCTTGTGGCTTGCGTTCCTGGAGGTCGTCAAGGCGGACGGGCATGTTCAGTGGTTAAAATGCGTGCCTGTTGGTCTCTCTCCGGGAGAGGAGGGCGCTGATGTAATCATAAATGTTTTTTCTAATATTCTTTGCGATCGACAGGCAGTGTCCCAAAGATCGACTAGTAGCTCACGATTGACGGCTTGTGAGATGCAATGCAGTTGCAAGCCATTGTTGTTATCATTATTATTAGTGGTAATGATGGTATATGGTAACAATAAGTGGTAATAATAATCATAAAGATCCAGCCATCCATTTTCCTCTGTTTATCCGGGTCGTGGGGGCAGCAGTCTCCGAGGGAAGTCCAGACTTCCCGGTCCCCGGCCACCTCGTCCATTTTCACCGGAAAGAACATCAAGACGTTCCCAGGCCAGCTGTGAGACATAATCCCTGCGTGTCCTAGGTCTGCCACGGAGCAGACGGCTGGGCATGCCCGGAACACCTCACAAGGGAGGCGTCTGAGGGGCATCCAAACTACATGCCCGAGCCACCTCAATTGACTCCTCTCAATGTGACGGCGCAACAGCTCTACTCTGAGCCCCTGCCGGATGACATAGCTCCTTACCCTATCTCTTAGGTTCAGCCACCCTACGTGGGAAACTCATTTCAGCCGCTTGTATCCGCAGTCTCGTTCTTTCAGTCATGACCCAAAGCTCATGACCGTGACAATGATTGACCGTTAAATTGACAACTTTCGCCACGACGGTCCGGTACAGCGACCGCATTATTGCAGACGCTGCGCCGATCCTCTTATCAACCTCATGCTCCAACCTCCCCTCACTCATGAACAAGACCCCGAGGTACTTGAACTCCTCCACCTGGGGAAAGACCTCACTCCCAACCTGGAGGGTGCAATCCACCCTTTTCTTATTGAGAACCACGGCCTCGGATTTGGAGGCGCTGAGTCTCATCCCAGACGAATCAGTGACAAAGGGCAGCCTTAATGGAGGCCAACGTTCACCGGAAACAGGCTCGACTTACTGCTGGCATTGCAAACCAGGCTCCGGCTCCATCCGAATGGCACATAGGAGAGCGCCACCAATCCCGTACTCCCGGAGCTCCCCCCACAGGACACCGCAAGGGACACGGTCGAATGCCTTTTCTACAAAGTCTACAAAGCACATGTAAAACAGTTGGGTGAACTCCCTTGTACCCTCCAGTACCCTTGCAAGGGTGTTCTGTGTTCTGCAACCGCCACGAAAACCACATTGGACCTCCTATAGCCGAGGTTCGACGGTTGTACCCTTCTCTCCAGTACCCAGGAGTGTGATCCCCCTATAGTTGGACACACCCTCTGGTCACCTTTCTTAAAAAGGGGGCCACAACCCAGGTCTGCCAATCCAGAGGTCTTTATCACCTCTGGATGATAAAGATTGTTGTCATTTATTGTGATTTATTTTTAAGTGTTCTTAATTTTACATTTAAATCATTTGACAGCGCTAATTATCATTTCATTTATCATAGTAGTAGTGAGTACCTTTTAGAATTTAAAATGTGTGCGACAGAAGGGGCGGGTCCTGGAGCTGAATCTGATCAAATAATTACAAGTCACTCTGACCGAAAATGTTAAAAAAAATCACATTTTGATGGGCATCTCATTTACTTTCGGTTTTTCGCGACTGTAACGCAAAAAGCGTGTGCCTATTGCAGTGTTTTATATATCTAAAATGGGAAAATGCATCGCATGCCCAGACGCTGGATACATGTGTTAGAAATGTTTGAATGAAGCCTTGCAAAAGATTGTGGATTTTGCCCTCTTTTCCCCCTCTTCTTTATGAAAGGATCATCCCAATGTAAAATATCTCTTTTAAAGTACCCGTTATGCGAGGCACTTGCATCAGTATGTGCTTGAACAAAATTCTGAGCAGATCTTTAAGCACTGCTGCTGTTGTATTAACAAGCCCACAGACTGGTAAGAGGACATAATCCTCTTTGAGGTCTCGACAGAGCCACTCTCCACAGAGCTGCACTTCTTTGCAATCTCATCCACTGTTTTTGATCCCTGCAAAGAAAAACTTATGTTAAAACTGGCAAAACGTTGCACTCTGATCTCTTGCGGAAGGAGATTTCATATTTCTACATCTGGATTACTTATGGAAATATTCTGCTGACTTAATGTAGATGATAGCCGACTTTGCTGTGCCCTCTACTTATTGATGACACGATATCGACAAAAAAAAGTGGCTACATGAAGTCTGTCTATGGGATGACCCAGTTTGGACAGTCTGTTGCAGCACAGTTACATCATTATACTGATAAAAAAAAATACTGTTTGGTCGGCAAATGTCTGAGTGTGATTCAGATGGACTGATAAGTTTTTAAAGAGCAGCTTGAAACTTTACAAAAACAAAGAACTTATTTTCGGTCTGCACAGCAACACTCAATGAATGTTAGGGGTGTTACAGTACACGTATTCCATTTTGGTACGGAACTTTTGTTCCATACAGAGGCATACCAATTTCTCACACAGTACACATCAAGTGAAGGACAGGAAGTGTCCACTCGATAATCAAACATAGTACAGCCCAGCCTTTGGCTCGCCAAAGAGAAACCAGAGCCAGGAGACTCTCTTCCATCGTTAAAGCATCCTGTTTGGGAACACTTGTCCTTCCAAAGGATACATAAATGGAGAAAGACAAAGTGAATAAGACAAAAGCAGTGTGTTGCCATTGTTCTGTGCTGATGGGGAATGTGGCTACAAGCTGGAACTATTAATGCACTTCAACCAATGAAGGACTTTACTAAAAATACAATAATAATAATGTTGCTGAAGCAAGAAACTCTCCCAAGCCCAATATTTTCTCTTATTATGTCTACTATATTGGGTAAGACGAGTGCAAAGGTGACTATAGGGGTGTTATTTCATTATCCAGAGGGCGCTAATAATGCTAAAAAACGTACAGTGGTGCCTTGGTTACCGTCATTAATCCCTTCCAGAAGGTCAGACTCCAGAGTATTTAGAAGGTCATAAACAGGTTTTCTATGCTCTTGGAAATATTTGATTTATAGATAAAGAATCCTACTTTGCGGAAATTTACTGTACTTATCACGGTCAAGTCTGGAGCCGATCAACCGCGATAAACGAGGAATTACTGTAATTCATGAGATATGTTATTAAATGCTCCCCTAATTTATTTTGCACCAAAGCTAAGCTGTTGATGTTATTTCGGATAGCTAAGCATATAATGACCTACATTGGACTTGTATTAGCATCTTGCCCGGGCTGAATGAGATGACTAGCATTCATGGCTACATAGCTGCATGCACGTACATGTCTGAAGCTTGTGCGTATACTCAAAAGCAGTCTCAGGCACTGTCCAGAAAAGAATGTGGCTGGGGTTTTGTCGCCTCTACACATTGTCCAATCAGTAAATCGTCACGTCCACATGAGAACGGGTGAAAGACTTAAATGATTAATTCTCGGGGTGTAACGATTCGTTTTAAGAACGATTCGTTTCCTATCACGATTCATGGTTGGCGATACGATTCAAGGACAATATTGGTTCATTTAGAACAATACGATCCGAAACCATTCAGTAACTTTAAATCGATTGTGTAACATTCTAGCCAAAAATACAACCAGTCTGACTGTGAAATAAATACCTGGGTAATGGACAGTGCAGGTGAAGTTTCTTAGATTCCCGTTGTCTTTTGTGATGGAAAGGTATAAATTAATCATGGATATAAAACAAACGGCAATTCATGGCAAATGCATTCACGTTTTATTTGAATCAAGTGCAACCAACACTTCAGGTTGAATTAATCAAGTCTCTGATTAATTCTATCTGATCTACATGACTTGAACATTAATTTGAACTTCACTTCTCTTCCACATGTAGAAGTTAGAGCAAGTTTTATACCGGGAAGTAAATAGTGCCTTTGGTTCCCGTTGCTTTAACAAAAGCTGTGATAGACCCACGGACCTTGGCAAGTACAATCGTACTACAAAATATAATAACTTAATAGCTGTGACGTTTGTTTAAAAAGTCAACAGAGTGTAGCCATTTACATTTTCTCGATCATGAAAAAGTCCAGGTAAGAAAAGTGTCATTCCATGTAGGCCTCACTAAACACGCCACACTACAAATTGCATGTACATATCCCGGGGCAAAATTAACATATTTTGCACCATCCGATTTTAGCGAAATTTCATCTGCAGGTAGATATTAAAGTGAATTTATATCCTACATACCTTTTTATCCTGAAATGTCTCGTGAAGCTCCGATCCATGAGTCTGAAAGGCTTAAAGATGGACTTAACTTTCACTCTTTACAGGACAAAAATTCACAAACTTGTGCTCATTGGAGAGTACGTGTCGGCTCCAACCAACCACACTGTAACCCCACAGCGATCTAAAACGTAAATGTTTCTTAATTTTCATTAAATTACTATTCATGACACTCAAGTTTCATTGGGACTCGGTCACTTACCTGTCAGGACGTGTGATGGAAGAACGATGTGTGGAATGTTAAGAAAGTAGCCTAACTACAAGATAAAAGTTGGAGGCTGGAGGCGAGTCCGCATTTGATTATTACGCTGTCTAGATTTTGAGAGGCGCTAGCCGAGATAGCATTTTAAAATTATTTTATTTTGATGAAGTGATGGCCAATGTTAAATTAACAATCTAAGAATCAAGTTTATTTGTAGTTCTAAATGTAATTAAGGTGTTTTTACTCACTTTTTGGTCTCTCCTAAGAGGTTCTGCTTTTGTCCTACAGTATCTGTTACAACACCATATGCAAATAATATGCAAATTAGCCAACAACATCATCTAGCGACTTTTAGGACAGCCAATAGCTACTTTTCTTACACTCAATTGTAAGATCTTGTCAACAATGGGACGTACTACTCAGCATGAAAGTGTATAGCGTAAACAGACCGCGATAAGAGAATTTCTGCAAAGTAGGATTCCATATTAAAAGGAATATTTTCGTAGTTACAGCATAGAAAACATGTTTATGACCATCTAAATACACTTTTTACCATTCTTACAGCCTCTAGACATGAAATAACACCTCTACACTTGTATTACCAAATATAGTAGACATAATAACATAAGACAAGATAGATTCACACGTTAGCATTGACAGCGCACATCCCGGTGGCTATTGTCTCATCAATGTCACGATCACGATCAATGTCTACTCTACTGCTGCTGTTTATTGTTGAGGAGAGACCAATGATGCCCTTCAATAGCTTTACTAAAAAGCAGAAAACACATGCAGTGAATATTCACACAGGAGCTGCTGTCGGCCACTACCTGACATGCCCCACTTCTTAAAGGCACACACAAGTCCCGGATACTGAATTACACTTTATATCATGTCTTTTGAATGCATTATACTTGTATTTTCATTAATTTTGCCATTTTTATGCTTGAAAATGCTTAATTTAGGCCATAAATATGAGAATCTATTAGACTGAAAAAGCACCGAACTGACAGACTGAATCTAAAGCTGCAATGATAATATCTAACAGTATCAACTTGACTCGCCATGTTTACATTATCCCTACTGTCAAACATGGAGGTGGAAACATTCTGCTTTGGAACTGTTAGGTTCGGTTTCAAAAAGTGTCCACCCTAAAACTCCAGCATCATTATAATGTAGTCTGTGATTATTCATTCTCCATTATTCTTTGATACTTCAACAGACTAACTAATTAGGTGGACGATATTCCAAATGTATTTCATAATTAAAAATGGATGTTTTATTAACATTTTAATTGGGGGATGAGCACTCTTAAAGTTCGCACACTGCCATCTTAATTACAGTTAAACAATGTGGTGAAAAGCGAGCTGAAATAATTTATTCAAACTGCTTCGAGGAGCTAAAGACTGCACTCACAATGTGTAAAAATATGAAATTCCCACTTTTATCTTTTGACAGTTATCAGGTCTAATGGCTTATAACAACTTATAAAACAAATATGAGATGTGCTAACACAAATGTTTTCACAGAATGCCAAGTGCAATCCACCTGACAAAGTGTGGACGAATGCGCTCTTTTACACTTTTCAGCCTGGATTCCAAACCATTAATGTGTTGTTTTGCACTGCGGGAAAACCACTCTGAGCATCGCATTAGCAAGCCTCAGAAGGCCAAAACTAGTAGGGCAGAAAATGGAATGTAAAGAGTAAAACGAACGAGCTTTAGAGAGCTTCTGTTTTTGGGACGCATGGCACAGTACAGGGTCAGGTGACCAGCTCGACAAGCTTGACAAGTTTGTGAGTCGTCACCAAGGCACCGAGAAAGGATGAATCCCTAGTGTCGACGCTTATACAAGGAAATAATAAAAATAAAAGCCATATGTTCATCCAGTGGCATCTGAGGCCATCTGAGGTACAGTGGGGGAAATAATAAAAAAAATATTTGATCCCCCAGCTGATTTTGTAAGTTTACACCCGAACAAAGATAGAAGAGTCCATATTTTGTTATGGTAGGGTTATTTTAACAGAGAAAGAGAGAGGATATCAACAGAAAAATAAAGGTTACAACCGCCATTTTGCTCAATACACAGACACCCTCACACGCTCACGACCATCAGTCGTGTCTAAGTGCAGTTATTTTCATATTTCACGACATAACAGGATAGAAGGGTTGAGCGACCTGCGGAAGGATGGGACAACAATGGACACGGCAACGGAAATAGCTCCATGATGACAGTCATGTTCCGCTCCGGGCAACGCCATCACTGGTTCATAACTATGTCAGATAACTCAACAAAAGCAAAAACTACTATTGGCACTCATTCAAATCCTTTGCCTTTTTTGCTCCGAAAGCCCTCCTGTGTCCAAGGACTTATTCCCTTTTGTCTGTATAGAACAATCTAGAAATATAACAATATCAACAGTGTAACAATATGAACAATACTGTAAATGGTGACCTCAAAACCGAGCTACGTACCAAACCGTGATTATGGCAAATCGTTACGCCTCTATTAGTCAATATATAGTATGTACGTATACCTTTTTCAATTTCATTCATTCATGTTTATTGCTTATTTCGTTTCGATTCACTGGTGGCTGGAGACTAAAGCGGTGTTTACACATTGTCCCGCAATTTGCCCTGGCAATGCGTGCCATTTATTTATGGCACAACTGAAAAGCGTGAAGACTAGTTTGCGTTCTGTTTACGCATAAATTACCCACACGCTCCAACCGTCCCTCACTCATGAACAAGACCCCAGGGTACTTGAACTCCTCCACCTGGGGAAAGACCTCACTCCCAACCCGCAGGGTACAATCCACCCTTTTCCGACTGAAAACCATTGCTTCGAAATTGGAGGTGCTGATTCTCATCCCAGAAGCTTCACACTCACCTGCAAAACGCTCCAGTAAACGCTGAAGGTCACAACTTGATGTGAGGCCATCAGGACCACATCTTCTGCAAATAGCAAAGACGAGATTCTATCGGGAAGTTCGGCATCTGTGTGTGGAGTTTGCATGTTCTCCCTGTGTGTGCGTGGGTTTTCTCCGGGTACTCCGGTTTCCCCCCACATTCCAAACACATGCATGTTAGGTTAATTAATAATAATTAATAATAGTTAAATTGTCCATAAGTATGAATGTGAGTGTGAATGGTTGTCTGTTTATGCCCTGTGATTGGCTGGCGATCAGTCTAGGGTGTACCCCGCCTCTTGCCCGAAGTCAGCTGGGATAGGCTCCAGCATAACTCCGCAACCCTAATGAGGATAAGCGGCGTAGGAAATGGATGGAGATCATAAGGTCCTCAAACTGGACTCCCTCCACGCTTTGGCTGGGGCTAGAAATTCTGTCCATGAAGAAAATGAACAGAATGGGTGACAAAGGGCAGCCTTGACGGAGGCGTTTTTTGAAAACAGGCTTGATTTACTGCTGGCAATGCGAACCAGGCTCCTGCTCCGGTTGCACAAAGACCGAATGGCACATAGTAGCGCACCACCAATCCCGTACTCCCGGAGCACCCCCCCACAGGACACTGCAAAGGACACGTTTTAATACCTTTTCCAAGTCTACAAAGCACGTGTAGACCGGTTGGCTAAACTCCCATGTGCCCTCCAGTACCCTTGCAAAGGTTTAGAGCTGATCCAGTGTTCTGCGACTAGGACAAAAACCACATTGCACTTCCTGTAGTCGAGGTTCGACTAATGGTCGTACCCTTCTCCAGCATCTTGGAATAGACGTTCCCAGGCCACTGAGGAGTGTTTTGACTACCCCAGATACCTCAGCCATTGTGATGGACCAGTCTGCGTTCTTGTTCTCAGATTCTGCTTCCTCAATGGAAGTATGTCTATGGGATTGAGGTCCCCACTGTTGACAGTGAGGTCCTCCAGAAATGGGGAAGCAGATGCCCGGTCCGGGCACTGCCTCCCCTTTCTGAGGCGTCAGACGGTTTGCCAGAACCTCTTTGAGGCCGACCAAAAATCATTCTCCATGGCCTCACCGAACTCCTCCCACAACCAAGTTTTTTCCTCGACCACCGTCGAAGCCACGTGCCGCCAGGCCTGCCGGTACCTGTCAGTTGCTTCAGGAGCCCCACAAGTAGAGCCCAACCGATTTATCGGTGGGCCGATTAATCTTGTGCGTCTCTGTGCTGCTCCCTGCCCAAGTACCTGGCTCCGACCCCCACAAACAGAGCAGCGAGGTGCCGCAATAGCTGCCTCACTCACTTGGCTGCAGAGGAACGGCGGAACAAACTACATTCTTTTACACCATGGGAAGCTGTGCATTTGTAAAACAATATAACACTACATTTTTGTTCCAGGCTGTCAGGGCCCGTGAAGGAGAACATTCTATTTTTTTTTCACACAGGTATTAGAGAGCCAATCACAGTGTTTTAACGTTGTGTAAGTTGCGTCTTTGTGAGATAAACGAAGATAGATGCAACTGTCAATTCACATGTCCACCGTTATGTAAGACAGCGAAGTGAAATGAAGTTACAGGGGCTTAATGTGCTCATTAAAATAATTTGGAAAATGTTCCAAGTAAACATGAGGCATGTTTTGATTATTTCATATTTTGTTTTGTCGTCAACTTTTTTTTTTCACTTTTTAATGTTTTTGAGATGTTTGCAATACTCAGAGGCTGCAGATAGAACTTTTCAAGAGCAAGTTGAAGTTCTGTCCTGTGCGACAATATCGCAATAAGCTCATGACAATATTGCGTCTTTTTATGTTCAAATAAAGCTACTGAATCTTCATATCTTTTTAAGGGTGTGTACTCACAAGTCAGCAGGGGATCAAATCATTAACTGTACAGTCTATGTTGGGCTTAAATAAAAGTTGATAAGCACCCAGAATGTTTCCACTATATTTTTGACGTGGTCAATACTGTATGAGTGACCACACCAAAAATAGCTTGTTAATTCTGCTGTGAACCCCAGTTGCACCAGTCTAAATTTGCTAGGTTGCTTGAGGCTAATATCACACATGAATACTAATTTGAGACATCCATCCAATACCCTTGACATTATCCCCACAAGACTGCTCACAGAGATAATAGGGGCCGCACACTCCAATGGGCTCTCTATTATTAATAGCGCTCATTCTGGAGACACACCAGACCATTAGTACATTTTGTGTTTGACTGCTGTTCAAGCAACTTTGCCAAAAATTCACAGACACATAAAAGCATGAATTTATCCCCACAGCGGTTTGCACTTTTGCATGGCAATGGCGCAGAGCAATGAGTAAATTCGTTGTAAACAGGTGTGAAGTATGTTTAACCTGTGCGGGGGCCGCGTACCCGTGCGCAAAATTTAGTAAAGTTCAAAATTTCTGGCACACATAATCGTAGTCACGAGTCATGATGGCACTGCAGCCTATTCACGCACAACACGGGGGGGGGGGGGGGGGGGGGGGGGGGCGTATCAAAGTGTGTCTCATTCACATGAATGTGTTAAGTTTTCCACCACTTCTTGGAGCAAGTCAGGGGGAATTCTCATGTAATTTCTGTAGCCTCTTGGATCTTCCTTGTGAATTTCTCTTCATAACTAATCATAATGCCCAAAGCAATGTCTTCTCGTCAGCAATCCCCTCACAAAAACTGTCTGTGCTTTCTTTTCTTTAGTAAAATTGTTAGCTAGTTTACTATGAGTTTCAATTTCTCTATTGAAACACATATTGTGTTTGCTACAACTCATCATGGCAGACTATATGACAGCCGCCGCTGCCGACTACTTTGGTGACAAATTAGGATCCACGACCTTATCTTTCTGAATATACGGAGAAAGGGCTACAGGTTTTAGAAGCTGAGCGGGCAAGAAGAGATGGTGAAACGTCAGAGCAGACGGGGGTCAAGACAGTCAAGTGACTTGGTTATGTGATTGTGGAGCTTTCCAGACCATGCTGACAGAAATCGTGTGTTTCTGCTCCACAGAGTGGTACACAGTATTACCGTTGATGGAAAGGCTTTGCGTATCTGGTGAGGAAGACACTGCTCCAGGAAACTACATCACAAGGAACGAAGAATTGTTAATGCGAACAAACTCCCAAAAGACCAAAATACTGTAAGTATGTTATGTTATCATCAATGTGCCTGGTATGACATGCTTACAGCGTCTATATCAAATGTTTTTTTTTGGAAGTTTTTTAGACGGCTTTATGGGTGAATCTACATTACTTGCAGTGTAAGTGAAAAACTGCAAGCACGAGGCAGCTATCTAGAATGCGCAGAAAAGGGAAAGCCTTCTTGTCTTACATAGGGATTGTGGAGGAAGGTCAAAATTCCAAAAAGTGCAGTTTAAAGGGGACCTATTGTGCTTTTCCTTTTTTCTGACCTATAAATGTTGTTACAATGTTATATTCTCGTGTTAAACAATACCAACGTGTCAGATAATTAGGTTTGCACATTTGGAAGTGAGCCCTGATAGCAGTTTTGGATGCTGGCACGCTGTGTTTTACAGAGTTTTTTTTTAACACCAAGTTCCACTGACGTCAATGCAACCTGGACTTCCTTATATGGGCATAGCCAGATACATGCTGTAGGCCTGCCCTCCCCCTGCTCTGCTTTGCTCTGTTCACCGTGTTAGCAATGACTCCGGGGAAATGTTTGTTCGGTTGTGAGGGAAAGCTAATTTTGTTTAGCTTTCCTAATGAGGCAAGCATCAGGCAGAAGTGGTTGGAGTTGCTGATTCCCGGCCAGCAAGGGAAAAATATGCTCATCTGTCAACGGCATTTCACACGGGACTGTGTTGTAAACATGGGACGATCCGCCAAACTTTTGCTGAAGTCCAACGCTTTCCCAACGTTACTTGGTTGTGTGGTCGTGTGCTGTAAGTGACAATTTTTTCGGTGTCCTAACTGTGTTTATTTTGTGTAAGTAATCGGACAAAAGCGGTCGTCTGTGTAGCATGATAGAGTGTGCATACAGGGCTGTATGTTAAAAGCGGACATTTTAAAAAGATACATTTCTGTTTACTATCATCTCCTGTACTGGCAAAATTATAAAGTGGGGTTCGGAGGCTGTCTGGAAGTCCTCGGGAGCGCTTGGGGGTGTGGAGGTGGTAGGCGTACCTGGAGGAGGGCCAGGGTGTGGAGTAAATTGCACAGACCATTTGGGCGGAAACCCAAGGAAACACTTCAGGAAGAGGCGCAGAGTCTGGAAGATCTAGAAAGCTTTCTGTGCGGGTTATCGTGTGTAGCTGCTCTATAGGAGTCCAGAACTCAATACAACGGCCTGAAAATGAGTATAATCGGTCTCCTTCACAGGATGTAGTAATGTAAAACAATTGTCAGACGTACAATAAACACTCTATCCAACGGCTTCTGACCTGGCCCCCCGTCCAAATTTTATAACCCCTTTCGGCCTGTGAGTCAAAACGTTTGCCCACTTTGATAGATAAAGCTGGAACACTTGATGCTGTTGCAACTTTGGTGTAACACCACCGATGTGACAGTTCTGCTTTTATAATCTCGTTCTTTATTGCTCACGCAACAACGGAGAGCAGCATTATAAAGTCAGACACAGTAGATTTGAATCTATTGCTGTTATCAGACATGACAGATGTGTTATCACACACCACACGGGGTTTGCGAATGCTTCATCACTCATTGCACATTCAACACACTCGAAAATGCTCACTTTGATGTAATGCTACAAGCATTTCGCTACGTTTGAGCACAATGTTGCTTTAAAAGATGTTTTCCTCGTAGGAAGTAACGCTAAATGAAATATACAAAATCATTTTCTGTAGTATATGGTCAGGTCCCAGACAAATTTTGGTTTCAATCCAATACCAGGTAAATCCACAGCCAGTTTTACCGATACTGATACTGATTCTTTGCCCTTATGGTCAGGTATATGGTCAGGTCCCAGACAAATTTTGGTTTCAATCCAATACCAGGTAAATCCACAGCCAGTTTTACCAATACTGATACTGATGCTTTGCCCTTAAAATCCTTCTAAGTCATTGAATATCGAGGAAAAGGCTTCTTGAGACGTCATCTGTACTTCTGTGAAGAAGGTGTCGGACGTTTCGCTCCTCATCCGGAGAGCTTCGTCAGCGAACTAATAAGTGCTGGTAGCCTAGGCCTTAAATACAGTAAGAGTGGGCGGAATTGGTGTGCCAACACCCTCCTTTTATTGGTTCCTTACACTAAGCCTGGGCGGAGTAGTGGTCTAATCCTCTCCTGACATTAGCACCTCCGATAAAAGGGAAGTGTCGCTCCCTGAGTTGGGTATGAACGACTCTGATACTGGCTCGTTAGCATCTATTGTTCTGGCTCGGCCCTGGCTCCACCTCATTTGCAAGACTAAGAGCTGTGGGTTTCGGTCTCAGTAACCTGCTGAACACAGGGTCCAAATTAAACCTCAAACCACCATTCCGATTCAATGATGGGTTCTGTTGTTTGACAAATATAGCTTCCTTTACTCCTCTTTCAAACCATCTGTTTTCTTTGGCCAAAATCTTTACCTCGCTGTCCTCAAAAGAGTGATTGGTAGCTTTAAGGTGTAGATGTACTGCTGATTGAGGCCCACTAGAATTGTCCCTGCGGTGTTGATAAAGCCTTTTTTGGAGCATTTGCTTAGTTTCCCCAATGTAGTGCTCTTTGCATACATGCAAAAACGTCCGACACCTTCTTCACAGAAGTACAGATGACGTCTCAAGAAGCCTTTTCCTCGATGGACAACTCCTGTACGACTGAGAGCCTACACAGAAGTCATTGAATAGTTAAATAAGAAGAAGAATAGATATTGAACTCAATAGTACAAAATAAGTCATGTCAATTTTATTTATATCGCACAAATTCGCAACAGACGTTATCTCAAGTCATTTAACACATACAGCAGGTCTAGAAACACACTCCTCATAGGGAAGCAACCTGCAAGAGAACTCTGTGGGGCGGCTGACTGGGTTAGATGGAAAGACACAGTAGAGAGACGAAAGATGGAAAGATCGAGAAAATATTGTAGGATGAACAAATTGTAATTATGATGTAGAATGCCCCAAAGTGTTGAACTGCATCTTGTGTGAGTCACGGTCGACATAACTCACAACAACTTTGCATAACTCGGTATAAAGACGTTGGATAGAAAGGCACCAGAAACATTAAACATTTTCAAGGATATTCTGCTGGGAGACAATCTGGTAATTCACATCATTTGTTCAGAACCCTATATTCATTCAATGGACGATATTCATTTGTCAGTACGGTTATTTAATATTCCACCCCAAAAAAACAGGATAGAGGGGTTGAGCGACCGGGGGAGGGACGAGAGAACAATGGACACAACCGTAATAATCCCATGATGACAGCAATGACGGTAATGGTCTGTTCCTAGCACCGCCGTTACCAGCCTCACCACCAACAATACCAAACAGATAAATGTGAAGGAAATAACTCAACAAAAGCAAAAACTATGATTGACTCTCATTTAAATCCTTTCACTTTTTGCCCTGAAAGGCCCTCCTGTGTCCAAGAACGTATTCCCTGTGGTGGCTTTTTGTCTGCATATACTAATACAGTATACTGTATAAATATAACAATGTCAACAATGAACAACAATAGGAACCGTGTCTTTAAACAGGGTCTCTGCAGGTTTCAACAAGTCAAATTTAAGACTTTTTAAAGACCATAATAAATACAATTTAGGACCCATTTCACGTCCATACTGGCAAAAAAGTACAAAAGACATGAATGAAAAGCAGAGGGCCGAAACTATTCAGAGCTCTTTCACACTGGAATACAAAATGCTCAACCTAACTAAATCTTATACAAGCAAATCGACTTTGCTGTGGGTTTTCGTGACGTTTTTTTTGCCGCCATGCTGTGCTGTAACACATTGTGGCGCCCTCACACTTTAGTACTTTACCTTTTTTTCGCACTTTAGTTCCGTTTCGCGGTTATGTGAAAGCGTCCTCAAAAATTCAAGTTTATGCCCTTGTTTTAAATATAATACTAGCGTTGCCACTAACGACTAATTTTCTTTTAACTAATCTTGCAACAAATTTTTCGAATAGTCGAATAATCTAAACCACTTATTAAAAAAAAAAAGGTTATTTCATTGTTTTTGCACTAGTTTTTCACTTGTATCATGACAGATGTCAGTAATATAAATAACTTACTTTTGTTATCTCTCTCATTCAGTAAACTGTTTAAAAAATACATTGGTCCTCATCCGCCTCGGTTAGCGTGTTTTTCAGTGAACAGCCAAAAATGTTGCTAAAATTTTGCCTTGGCTTGCGTTCGACAGCTTGTTGAGCATCCAAAATCCCGTCCGGTTTGTTTACGCCGCCATCTTGGATCACATGGTCAAGACAAACTCTCAGGATACTAGTTAGTCTGGACTAGCCTACTATGAGACTACTACATCAGGGGTATTGAACGAAAATTACAATATGTCCAGATAGATAAAATGTTGTCAAACTAAGGTACGAATCTCTCTTCTTTCCCTGTCCATATTTAAGGTCAGATTTTACCAAATGCAGGTTGCGCTGAGTGAGCTCGAAGATCAGAGTTGAAGTTGCTAATAAAGAAGCTAGCATGTGGAATACGCCTTGCCGTCTGTCTACAACCCACAACCCGCTGTCTTTTCTATCTCTTTCTAGTTTCCCTTTTCTTTCCCTGAATTTCCTACTCGTTCTTTGATGTTGCTCACTTCACTTCTCTCCTCTCTGTTTTTGTCAGCCTTTAAAGTTGCAATGTTTATATCCCAATGCACAGATTGGATTGTTTGGTCACAGTAAAAGGATCCTTCGATTGCACTGAGACCTTTCAAAGTCTTATTCAAGACGTTTTATGAGTATTTTAGACCTTTTTTCCCCTTCAGTTAAATTGATTTGATTTTAGGCTTTTTAAGACGTCGTAGATAGCCTGTTAAAACCTGTTAAAACGTGATTATGGCATATTGTTACATCTGGTTTTGATTCAATAGTGAATTGGAGACCATAACATGTGACTTTCAGGTAAAGACAGGGAACAGCCTGACTGGTTGTTAATCAAAGAGCAATCTCAATTTTTGCCTACATATTGCATTTCTAATAACTGTATTCATGGACTACAGTCCCATTGTTAAATTTCCTCTCTCATGTCCCAACTTAAGGGCAGGATTAAATCCTCTCTGCTTCTTCCTACTCCTTTTCGGACATATTGAATTGTTTACCTGTATATGCAACGGTATGCAGGCTCGAAAAAAATGTTCTGTGGATTTCCTAGCATGCCTAGATGAGAGTGTGGTTTTATTTTGATGCCTGTATGGTGCTTTGGATAGGCTTCGTTGGCTCCAGCTCATGTCCGAGCCTTAGTTTTGTCAGTTTCTTTTTATGATATTGGCTGATGTTTACGCCGAATGTGGCTTTGGAGTTGAGCTGGTGCTTGAAAGAGCTGATTCCATTACGGATAACAGTCCTCTAGGCTGTCCATTCTCTGGCAATTTATTCCCATTCCCATGGCTGGATGTTAGCTTGAGACAAGGTATGTCCACGAGTTTCGGAGTTTCAGCTCTTGTTCCAATGGTGAGTTCTCCCAAGCATGACCCTTGGGAGATGAGAGGGCTCCATAAATCATGTGTTAAACATGTTGTGATATTTTTGTTCGCAGCTTGAGTGAGGTAGTTGTTTGGGTTAGTGACCTCCTGTTTTTTTGAACTGTAGAACATTTTGTAAGCTATTAGCTGCAAAGCTTCTTCCTACTCCTTTTTGGAAATATTGAATTTAACTGCAAATATTAGAGCTTGTCCAGTATTGACTGAGTGGTTTAAAACTGTCCGTATCTTTTGGTTAACTTGCAGGTATTCGTCTTAACCAGCTCCTGCTAGCTAAATTAAAAAGGAAACTAGGTAAGATGGCATTAAATGTGCAACTGTTTTGTATTAACCCCATAGAAAAAGCAATAGATCTGCTCCTTGCCTCAAATCAACTCTCCTCTCCACTTGCTGTTCTTGTCTGAGCAGCTCGCTATCTAGCGTTGAGCCGAGCACTCGAAGAACCCAAGCACTTGCGACCATGAAGGGTCTCGACAAGTGAATTGTGAGCCTGCCGTAGGTTCACGGGTTCAGTGAGGTAATGCTAGGCTCATCGGTTTAGTGATTCGAGTAGATGGACTTGTTGCACATGTGCAAGTTTCTCGGGTGACAAAGACGCCACCTTGAGCGCTGAATCGTACATCGACGTCACTGCTGTATTGGATGTGGCGAGAGAGAATGGGGGAAGATGCCTAAGTCATGATCTGCATGGAATTGTACCAACCGGTTTACAGTCCAAACAAGATCTCATGAGCGTACCTTTCACAGGTAAGACTGAAAAAATACTTTTGATTGTATTTGGCCATTGGAACATCATTTTACAAACAAAATTTGTTGACTCTGTGGCATAATGCTGTGTCATAGCGCTGTAGATTCTGGCCGTGAAAGCAGCCCCCTTTGTAGAGAGGCGCTTTACGTTTGGTCCATTTTCTTGCAGGGGCAGATCTGCCACATATCATATAACGTATCACTGCAACAGGTCAACTACTCAATGACGTCTTTGCTTAGTGCGTTTACAGTCATGACAACAAAAATACCTCATAAGAGTTTTTTGGCAGTACAATGCTATAGCTATTCATGTAAGTACTTAAGTGATTTTGGTTATCATCAAGAACACCATGGAAGTTGCTAGATATTAGCTCTTAAATTAAACTCTTGTGTGTGACTGTTTTAATGCAGTATTATCATTGTGGTTGTTGATATTATTTTGCCCCTTCCGTCAGGGTCTTTATAGTCGTCACAGACATTTGCTGATGTAGTCCTGTTTGTTTCTGTTGTTCTGTTATTGTTGTCACAATAAAGCAACCCTGTTTTCTTTTCTCTTCTTCTCTATCCCCTCCTGCTCCGGCCGGCTGCTCCAAATTTGCATAATAACAAAAGCTCAAAGTTAAATCAATTCTGTATGACAGGGATAGTGTATCTCACACTTTTCCCTGGCAGAGTAAATCTGTTGAGCACATGAGGGCATTTAGATCAACAATTCTACTGTATCTGCCTTAAAGGCTGGACAGGACAAGCGCCCCCCCCCAAAAAAATTAAGTTGGCTACTTCGCGGATTTCACTTTGCGGGCGATTTTGGGAACCTATCCCCCGCGATAAACGAGGGAACACTGTATACCATTACCTTTTACTTCAATCAATCACACCGATAAATAAATCTACGAATTAGAAATCGATAACCGCTTGTTGAGTCTTGAGTAACCAATTTGACATTTTTGTGTAAAGCATAAAAACCTTACTTGTACCTTAATTCTGTCTCTATCCAGAACTTGTAATACTTTGTTTTATCACTGCCTTCTCTTTGATGCAGTTCAACTTAAACTCAATCAACTGCCTCCTCTCAGAAGCATGCGTTATGTTTTGCTGATTTAATTAGTAATCTGTATCTGTAGTTTGCTTGCTCGCGTAATTTTAATGAAGCGTGTCTGTTCCTCTTGAACGTTCAAGCGCTCTTCCATTCTAAGCCCGTTTATCATCGAATCCGTTTTCATCAGATGATGATGACGATCATTGTGACGGATGAGAATGAAGTGGGATTTCAAACATGCTTCTGCAGAGGGTTCACTCACAATATGAACCCAGAAGACGCCAAACAAGCTCTAAAGTTGTGCTCATTTTAGCAGACACTGATTTTTTTGCTTGCACTTGTCAGTTGCTCAGTAGCCCCCCTGCATTACAAATTGCATTCACACTTCCAGACTCTGTCTGAAACAAAAATACTGTTTTTGACTTTAGAAGAGCAGAATATGAATGTACCATTTCTTAGAGTGACAGAACACGCCGCTCTACTTTAAGTGCAACCCCTTCCCCTAACCGTATAATTGTCCTTGTCCGTCATGGCCTTAGGCAGCTATCAGGTTTTCGAGGTCTGATCCACAGTTACTTTTTCCGTCCGAGACTGGCATTTACATATGTGTATATGTTAAAAGACATAGTGATGTACAGTGCCACCAACAAACATAACAAACTGTCTATGCCTCATTGCCGAACACAAGCAAGATGTACGGAGGTTATAATGAGTACTACCAAGAGTGCAAAGGTACATGTATTCGTAATCTGATTTTTGTTTTGTACTGAACATTCAGTTCCCTCTGTCGTTAAAGTTTCCTGTTTGGGAACACTTGGCCTTTTTGGTGAAATACATACGCAGACAGACAAGAGGGTAAGAAAAAAGCAGTGTGCCGCCATTGTTCAGTAGAGCTGGGGCTGCAAGCTGAAACTATTCATGCTGAACTTCCATTTACTAAAAAAAGAAAATAAGTGATTCACACTGTTCAAACTGTTACTGTTGCACTTGTCTGAATCTTTACACTTTCCTAAAAAGAAACCTTGTAACCTATTATCCATCCATCCATCCATTTTCTATACCGCTTCTCCTCTTGGGGCGACATTGTTTTATTTGTATTAATTAATTAATCAATTTATTGAAATTTCTTTTTGCGTATTTTTGACACTTCTACCAATCATCTACCAATCATACTAATGGTTAAGTCTTCCGCGGCCTTACAGATGTCCTAAACATGTGGTAAGCTGTTCACAGTCCGGTACACGTTCAGACATTTGACCGAGCTGGAACCAGCTACCTTGTAGGATAATATTGTTTTATTAACTTGTTAGCTTAGTGAGTAAATATTTATTACAAGTAGATTTTAGAATAAGTGTTTGCATTGATGTTTATTGACTAAATTATTAACCGAGTCCCTTATATAGGTACAGTATAAAAATATCTGTTTTATGATGAACTGAGTGAGTGGTTACAAGTAGTTTATATAAATAATGCTTTATTAAACAATTAGCTGAGTAGATGAACAACTGTTTAAGTATGTCAAAGGTCAAACAGAAATGGTGCGAGCTCACACATTGTGTACAAACAAACGAAGGCCAGCCGGGACCCGCAGCCAGATATGGAAACAAAAACATAGTCAAAGTTGGCCTTGAGACATACGGGGAGAAGTATGTGCAGTTTGTGCAAGAAAAGTGTCAACAAGTCAGCGAGAATCAGGGAGACAGTTATCTTGGGCGACACTGCCGCCAATGGTCTGAGAAAAACAATTACAAAAAGGCACAGGGGACTAGGAATCAGGCCGACTCTCTCTCCTTCTGGTCAGGAAGCCACAGGAGGACATAAGGAGACAGCTAGCCCGGATATCCGAAGAATGTGAATGTGACTGATCTGTTGACGTGATAAACTGTCGTCCGTTTGGCCCTTCATGAACGTACGCACATACACCAGGACATGTGGCAGGCCAACTATATCTGTTGACTCATGCAGCTTTCGTGCGTAGAATTCACTGGCTCGTATGCGCTGGCGTAGCTGCTCGAAACATCCTGCACCCTGTCATTGATGCGCCGAGAAACTATTGTTTGATGAAGGCATGGTTAGAAAACAAAACACAACAAAGGTTTTATGGGCTGATTCATGTTGTAGGCTCATCTCTGTACTGTTTTTTGGCAAATTCCAGCCTCATCTTCCTATTGTTCTTACTCATGAGTGGTTTGCAAGTTATCTCTGAACAGGAGATAGTGATACCTTCACTCCTGCCCTCTGGAGGTTGTTGCGGATATCACCAACGGCTCTTTCTTTACAGCTCTCACAATGTTCCTGCAGTTGTGGCTGTTCCTGTCACCAACCTCTGATGTTTTCTTTTGTGTACCAGTTGGATGTCTGTTACGTAGTACACCAGTGGTTTATTTCTTCTTCAGGACATTCCAAATGGTCGTACTGGCTACGGCCAATGTTTGTGCAATGGTCCTGATTGATTTTCTATTTTCTCACAAATTCACAATTGTTTGTTTCTCACCCATTACCAAAAACACCCCTTGTTTTTCATGTTGCTACCACCGCTAAATGCAGTCTGCACACGTAAAATTTATCCTACCCAATCTGAAACCGAGCGTAGAGATTAAGTGCTATTTATTGATTGAATAAGTAATGTAATAGGGCACATCTGGGCAACAAAACACACCTGTCAGTCACACGTTCCGATGCTTTTGTTCGCATAAAAGATGGGGTGGGTTTAAACAAAAGGTGCTATCTATTAAGTTGTAAATCCGATCCAGATACAAGTACATAGAAATAAAAGCTGCTCTCAGGTCTCATATTTGTCTTTTGATGTCAAACCCAAATGTTTTCAGTCTACAGCAAAAAAATGTAAAAAAATCACCTCATTGTTCCAATACTTATGGAAGGCACTTGTCAGTGCATTCGGTAAAGAAAGATTAAACGCTAATAATGCACAAAATAAACATCAAACTTACTTATTTGCTCATAAAACACACAGAGAACAGTCAAAATCTTTGTGCTTTGTCTCCTTTCTTCTGCACTGTGCTCCCTGTTCACATGATGAGGTGTTCAAGCGCACTGCTCTCTGAGTGTTAGGCGCTAATGTTTAGCATTTGTATTCACGTACCCCCATGACAATTTGCGTACCCGCCTAGGTCGTAAACAATCTTGGTCCCAGCATTGACCCCTGGGGTACACTTAAAAACAATATCTGACTGTTGGCGGATGAAAGGACAAGATCTTTCAGACTCAACAATTTCAAATTCCCCGTCTGAAATTTATTTTACAGTGTGATTGATTGAAGCAAAAATATACAAATCCGTCAATGGAAAGGGCAAGGGATCCTTCCTGTCCTTTCATAGCTCCTTTCAAATTGCCTTTCAGACTTCAAGCTTCTAAAAACACTTAATAAATACCGACACAGCCCCCAACTCAGGTCAAGAAAAGGGTGGGGTCTTTGATGTCTCCTTTTGGCGTGGGGTTACCATTGCAACGCTTTATGTGCTGGTTCATCCTGGTTCCATCAGAGTTTTATTCCGCTCATAAATACCTTATGCAAATGTGTGTGTGATAATTTAAACCTCTCCATGTATATGTTAGCATGCACAAATATGGGAGAAAAAATCAATATATTCATTTTATGAAGTATATGTGTGCTAGCAAGTGTGTGTGTGTAGTTAGCTTGCAAACATAACTTATTTATTTCTCAAAGGACTAAAAACATTTATTGAATTGAAGTACTAGTAAAACAAAATAAATGCTTTTCTAGCTTTGCATATGGTGGATATTGACTAACAAAATATTTTAATCTCCATTTTAAGGATGATCATTTATCATATATGATGCGTAGAAGGCCTGAGTAATTATTTAGCTCTTTTTGCGTCGTCACTTCAGAAGTTAACGTCTAATGATGCATAAACGGTGTGAGTCAGAAAAGCATCATACCATGGAAAGTTATGTGATCATGTACACACTGGTTCCTTAGCATTTCACGCCAGAGAATTTCAACACCAATCTATTTTGTATTGCTATTTCTGCTCCTGCTGCATCAAGATCAAGTCACACACACACACACACGCACATGCATGCGTGAGCACACACGGCAAGGCAGTAACTCTGCAGTCTTTGCAAGATTGATTGAGCACATGCGCTCTTCCCCCAAAGGGATAATTTCACGCTGCCGTATTAGACTAATTTGCTTGGTGTGGAAATGGCAAGCGTGGAGGGCATGGTCTCCAACATGCCACTGGCTATATTAGCAGTACAAAGTAGACCAAGAAGCAAGGAACCGTTGTAACATGACCAAGTATGTGCATATATATTATGTGCTTGGGGATGTGTGTGTTTGTGTGTGTGTGTCGCCTTTTTTGTCCCTTTTTGCATTGAATCTGAAATTTGTTTCATACAAATTACACATGCCACTGTTATTTTATTATTTTTTTACATTTTTATAATTTTATACTTCCTGTTTCTGTTTCGTTCAGCAATCAGTCTGGCTGTGTTTAGTCTCACCTTTCTTCTAAAGGTGTGGACTTGAGCCATGCGACTTGGACGGTGATTCGAGTCACACGACTCACTCTATGTTATACGCAATTTAGCTTTGTACTCGACTGGACAATATCATCAAAGACTTGCAACTCCACTTGGACTTTGACATCAATGACTCTGGACTTGACTCGGACTTTTTTCACATTTTCAGTGAATGTGTCTAGTAAAATGGGTCCCCATTCAAAGTATTCAACTAACGTGATCGCTATTCAACAAACAATGAGGATGTGGCTTACATTTCTATGAACACCAGACTGCTGGAGAGGAGTATTTAATTGGCATTGTCAAATTATTAAGTCGTGGTATTTTATTGGTTAAGCAAAATTTCAAGCCTATGACTCAGGACTTGACTGAACCTGTCTTGACTTGACTTGCATGTCTTAACTTGAGATTTGGGATTAAAGACTTGAGATTTACTTGAGACTTGCAAAACATTGACTGACTCCCACAACTATTGGCTCTCAAATCCTTTGATTTAACCCTATTGTGTCCAAGAACTTACTCCCCGAGTTTATGAACAACACTTCTACAAGTTCTGTCATTCGGGAGAAACTCTGAGTAGAACCGCTGTTCCTCCAGATAGAGGAGCCAGATGATGTGGCTCAGGTCGGGATGCCTCCTCAACGCCACCATGGGGAGGCGTTCAGGGCTTGTCCGACCGGCAGGAGGGCTCGGAGAAGATCCAGGACACGTTGGAGAGACTATGTCTCTCAACTGACCTGGGAATTGGAATACCTGGATGAAGTAGGAGAGGAGAGGGAAGTCTGGGTTTCCCTGCTTAGGCTGCGGCCCCTGTGAACCAACTCTGGATAAGCAAAAGAAGATGGATGTAGACAAATGTTTGTTGTTGTTTTATTCTGATTAGAACCATGATCATCAAATAAAAGCAAAATCATTCAATGAAACATTGAAACATTGAAGTAACAGGTATGGGTGTCAGTATGGCCAGTACTTGTCCTGTATTAACTCGTTATCAGACCAATACCAAAACTGGCAGTGTCACCCACCCTTACATTTTACAAGGACATGGAGCTGTTAATTTCAGGTAGAATTGCTACCTTTTCAAACTTGAATCACTGTTTACAACACACAATGGCCATGGCAGCTCACGATAAGGTAATGACAAACTATCCCCTCGCTCCTTTCGCCCTTGAAAATGTCTTTTGCTCATGAACATTCACTGGAGTTTTAAGAGAAATTGAATGGCACTTAACATGGTTAAAGGGAACCCATGAGGAGGGGAGCCTGGGGAAAGGCATGGAGGGCATGTTAAACCACAATCAGTGAGCATTCCATCTGTATTTTTTTACTGCTTTTTCAATCTCTCCCTCGTGTCTGCCAATGTGGTTTGGGTGGTGCAGAGTGAGCAGAAGAGGACGGAAGTGTTTGGCTTTGTTCAGTGGAGTGATAACTTGAAGCTGCATTGCTCGGAAATGTGCATTCACAATATCCAAATGGTTAAAAAGGTACACAGGAAACAGTAGTTGTAGTAGTAGAAATAACACAGAGGTTTTGATATGGGCAACATGGGCAATTGCTGAGGGTGGCATTCTTTATCAGTATATGTGTGTCAGAACCTTTTTCAATATACAGTAAATCTGTCGCCACTTTGTGCTTCAAATTTTGTGGCTTCACTCGATCACAGTATTTCAAAATTTCATTAAATAATTATTCATGCTGTTTTATGGTTACTATGGCCTATTATTAGTCTAAAAATATGAATAATATGAATAAGGTAGTTGAAAAGTTTAGCAACTACTTTGTAAATAGTGGACCGAAATTGGAAGAAGAAATTCAAAAATTCCGGACAATGGAGGAAAGGATAAAACCATAGACAGGAATCCTACTTCCATGTTTCTCACAGATGTAACAAAAAAAGAAATCATATTGTCAATAAATGCAAAGCAAAAACATCATTTGATTGTAATGGAATCGAAATTGAAACAATAAAAAGCGTTATCAATGAGATTGTACAACCGTTGACATACATCAGTAATTTATCATTTCAGACTGGAGAATTTCCTAACAAAATGAAAATAGCTAGAGTAATTCCAATTTAAAAAAATGGAGAGAAAAATCAATTTAGAAATTACCGACCTGTTTATTACCCCAGTTTTCTAATATTATTGACAAAGCAATTCAATAACAGGTTGGCCAAATTTATTAATAAGAATGAATTACTTGCAGATAGTCAATACAGATACAGAGCTAACATTTCAACCTCCATGGCACTGATTGAAATTACAGAGGAAATTACCAACGCCATAGACCACAGAAAGTGTGCAGCTGCAGTATTTATGGATCTTACAAAAGCCTTCGATACCAGTAATCACGACATCCAAACTACAAAATTAGAAAGATACAGAATCGGAGGATTAGTTTTGAATTGGGCTAAAAGCTACCTGGTTAACAGGGACCAATTTGTAAAGCTAGGAGAATACACATCTGCAAGTTTAAATATTATGTGTGGAGTACCCCAGGGGTCAATACTGGGACCAAAACTGTTCAACTTGTATATCAGTGACATCTGTAAAGTGACAAAAAACTTAAAGTTGGTATTATTTGTGGATGATACTACAGCCTTTTGTTCTGGGGAATGCACGACTGGTTTGATAAAAACAGATTATCCCTGAATTTAAGTAAAACTAAAATAAGGCTATTTGGTAATAGCAGAAAGGACACGTACGACCAAATACACATAGACGGAGTGGTCATTGAAAGAGTGAACAACAATCAATTTCTGGGAATCATAATAGATAAAAAAAAAATAGCTGGAAATCTCACATAAAAATCTACAACATAAGGTTGTGAGAAATACTTCAATATTGAATGAAGCAAAATTAGTTCTTGATAAAAAAAAATCTCTCCACACTCTTTACTGCTCTCTGGTATTACCATATCTAACTTATTGTGTGGAGATATGGGGTAATAACTATAAAAGCAATATTCACTTGCTAAATGTACTGCAAAAAAGGTCAGTGAGGAAAAAGCTATAATGCCGCGCATCGAGAACATACAAATCCTTTATTTTTAAAATCACAAATATTGAAATTCGCTGATTTATAAAATTTTAGTAAACAGCTAAAATAATGCATAAAGCTAATAATAACATACTACCCAGAAATGTCATACAATACTTTTCTACAAGAGAGGAGAAATATGATCTTAGGGAAAAACTAAACTTGAAACACTTACAGTATATGCAAGGACGCTAAAAACCCACAGCATTTCAGTATGTGGAATGAAATTATGGAACAGATTGAGTAAGGAACTTCAAACAATGCACCATACGAACGCATTCAAGAAACAACACAAGCAGTTGATGTTTGCAAAATACAAGAAAGAAGAGTCTTGAACTTGTTTTATTACGTTTGTCTCTATTCATTATTATTTATTTATTATTGCATTGATTATTTTATATGATGTCTATATATTATGAAACAAAATCGTAATAATTACATCACCATATTGTTACATTACCTTAACACTCTTCTATGTATTAAAAAAAAAATCACATATGGAATACAGGAAGTGAATAAATGTACTGTAACAGATGTGGAACGGATGGGGGGTAGGATTAAATAAGCTTTGCTTCTTCCTACTCCTTTTGGACATGTGGAACTGTGAATTGAATTTTGCGATGTATTCCACTGTAACTTGTATGCATGCTCAAATAAAATTAAACCATTACCATTACCAAAAATAGCCATATTTAAGTAAATTTAATGTTTTTTTGTCTAACGAAGCATTTTCAAGCATAACAATTGCTAAATCAACTTAAATACTAATATAAAGCATTCAGAAGACATTAAAATTGTGGTATGTAGTACTCTACACTGGTCACTAGGTGTCAGTAATGTTACTGTAATGATCGGTGAGACACACAATCACCAGACTTAATCACCGAAGCAAAAGTATTTTATTGCAGGTTTGAATATCTTACAACAGGCACAATAATAAAAACATAATAATCATAATAACACAGGCTACTGTTGCGCCCGTAACCCAGCTACAGTAAACCTAAAAGCTAAAACTCAACTTGGAACCCCTGATGTCACTTCTTGTCCGCCGCCCATTCATCTCCCCGAGCAACACAGACGAGCACAGGTTTTATTATATCTTAAATAGCTTATTTTCTGTTATTGAATCTGATATATTGGGTAATAAGACTGCAAAGGGGACTAGGGGGGTGTTATTTCACATGTAGAGGGCTGTAATATGTTAAAAACATATTTAGAAGGTCTTAAGCATGTTTTCTACGCTCTAACTATGAAAATATTCCATTTATAAAAAGGGAATCTTACTTTATGGAAATTCACTTATTACGGTAGGCTCTGGAACTGTCAGTGGAGGCATGAGAGGCAGGGAGTACTTTCATTGTTAGTGCAGACCTGCCAACATGTACAAATGTATGGTACTCAACACACAATTTGACCGTTGAAGACGCCTGGATGCTTCACTGCTCGCCATTGTGTTGCATTTTCTTGGTTACAGTTTTGAGTTCAGTTGTACAGTACAGATAAATAACTAGATATCTAGACTTATCAGTTTCTCAATATTATTTCAAGTTGGGGGGAATGTGGCAACATTTCTGTCCCCGGGGGGGGGGGAACCTGTTTGTGGCCTTCTAAATACAGTTTTTACAATTACCACAGCCCTATAGACATGAAAAACACCCCTATTGTCACCTTTACACTTGTATTACAGTAGACATAATAATACAAAATAAACCATCTTAGATGTAAATAAGATAAGATAGACACACACGTTAGCATTGGCAGCGTACTTCCTATTGTCTCGTCATGTAACGTAATGACACAGAGAGACCAGTACTACTACCCTACTGCCGCTGTATATGGTTAAGAAGAGACTCACGATGAACTTCAATGGCTTTATTAACAAGCAGCGAACATTCACACAGGAGCTGCTGTCAGCCTCTCTCTACACTGCTACACTACTGCTAGCACTCAGCTAGCAGTCAACTCTAGCTAGCTGACGTCACTTCCCAATCCCCGCTTCAGGCACACGTAACAAGTCACAGATACTCTATTACACTTCATATTACGTCTTTTGAATGCCTTATATTTGTATTTTCGTTCATTTAGCCATTTTTATGCTTGAAAATGTTTAATTTAAGCCATGAATACATATTATTTGCTTAAATATGCATTTGTCCCCTATTATTTACTCTTTTTTAATTTTTTGATAAACCCTGATCGAGTGAGGGTGCGATGTTCGAACTACGATGTAACGATGCATCTAAAAAAACTGGCTTTTTAACAGGGGTATGTTTACTTTCCATATTCCAAAACCAGTGAATATGATTTGATTTGTCACCTCTTGACAAGGGAAAATGGGATGTCGCAAAATATTGACAGCTAAATAGGAATATATTTGTAGGATTTTTCTGACTTGCCTACAGGGAGCGTAGCTTTAAAGTTTTCAACTCTTCCAAATACCCTCTGTTGAAATAAGTGCCGCTAATCAGGTCCCAGTTAGAGAGAGGACACCTTAGTAGCCCTTTGAGAAAGAGGGCTTAGTTTCCTGATTGGGTAGACTATCAGCAAATTAGACAAAGAGCTGTTGATGTGGAAACACACATTACAGGTGAGGTAAAAGTGCTGAGAAGTAAGTTTTTTTTTTTAAAGAGCTAATGGATTTTAAGTGAGCAAACTTAATAGATACATTTCATTGACCGAGGTGCAGGGGAGGTCAGCTGTCGCCTACTTTGAATAACTAATTTTCAAGTAAATACATTCAGTCTGAGATACAAGGGGCTCACTTGCACAGTAACTGACGGAATGCATTCCCTTATCGTGTAGCTCCAACATCTTTTTGCTGTTACGCAAAATAGCATTCTTTTTAACCTTAATTTCTCATCACCCTCAAAAAAATGTTGGGTTTAGCAATTTGCTCCCAATGAGGCTCCCACAAACTTGTGGGTTGTCTCTTCTCATCATTCCTTCAGTAGCTCTCTCAGCACTCTTTCTCCCTCGGTGTAAATCTTTCATATTGATTCAGCTGACTAACTTTTGGTCCTGTCTGCCGTGCTAAGAGAGGCTGAAAGTCCGCCTCGGCTGCAGTTGTTTACAATGCATCCCTCCAAAAACAGTCGTTTGAGACTTTTTGAATTGGCTTATATTTTGCACAACGCCACAAGAAGAGAATCAACTCTGATGCTGTCCATTTGTTCTGAACTTTTATCTGTGAAACGTGTTTTCCGAATGTGTGAGAAGCAAGGAGAAATGGTTTTCCGAGCATCATAGCCCGAGGCTTTGCCACTGGCTCGAATAGTAAGGCTGTTCTTAGCTAACCTTCCCAATCTCTATAACATCCTCACTATATTCAGTAGAAGAGCAGAGACTTCAGACTAGCAGAAAAGTGTATGCATTATATTTGTTTAGAATTAACAGCAAGAATAATTTCACCAAAGCAGTGGGATTTTTAATTGAAAAAAATGCAGTAAAAACTAGGGGTGTAACGATTCGGAACGTAACTACTTTTTAAGGTCACTGTCTAGTTCGTTTTGGGTACAGTAAGGGAACAAAATGCAAAACATAAAACTGCTTAGCTTTTGTGTAAGCTGCTCTAATGATTTAAAAAAAAATGAAACTGAGAACTGCTGGCACGTAATTCTCCAATAGGGGTGCAGCAGTAGAAGTACAGTAATCCCTCGTTTATCGCCGTTAATTGGTCCAGACCCGACCATGATAAACTTACCTCCCAGAGCCGTAGCTCCCGTTCTTTATTTACACCGAACTTCCACATCAGGGGGCACCCTGAAACCCTAGGTTACATTGGTATGAGACAGACGTCATTTATTGTTTTGACTTCCCTGATTTTGACTGCTTTAAGGAAGTCAAGGACGAGGTATTCTTGTTATTTCCACACCATGAATCCGGAAGTGTTGACCCTCCTTTGCACTGAGCCGACCGCTCTTCTTTCAACCGATGTTTCGGTTTTGCCATCCTGGCAGAATCGTAATGTTCGTCCCGGTTCCCATCGATGCTCGAGACTTGATGCCCAACCCTCGTTAAAGCCGCAACAGTAGCCCGTGTTTTTATTAGGCATTATTGTGCCTGTTGTGAGATGAAAGCCCCCCTCCACCAATCGCATACCGAAGGCATTGCGTTCGTCCAAAAGGTTAGTCAATTATATTTTAATTGACATTCCAAGTGCAATAGTCAGACATGAAAGATGGTGGTCTTTGGTGCCCCCTCAGTTCAAAGTGTGAATCATAATTTTTGCACAAAATTGACCAAATATGAGGATTTTTAAATATATAAATATAAAAATTCTTCCAAATCTGACATCTCTTGTTTTCACATTGATGTCCACTGTACAAAGACACGTGACTTCTGGTGGGTGGGGAGATTATTCAAACTGTTCCTACTTTTAGCAGGAGACTGCTAAAGGTCTGATTCGGGGTTAGGGATTAGGGTTCGTGTTGCCATGTCAACCAAGGACAGTGTCGCTATTGCCTCAGTTATTTAATCATAGTAGCTGTGTTCCATTTCCGGATCGCTATCCTTCAAGGATCCAGCCTAGCCTGGGTCCTTATGAGAGTCCTAAGTTGTAAAATGGGACCGTCTAGCCTTTTTTTAAATTGTATTTTTAACCATAATAATATTAACTACTAGCCTGTTTATGCAGCACTTTGGTCAATGTGGTTATTTTTAAAATTGCATGTTTATTATTTTTGTGTTATATAAAAGTCTTGGAATGACATAACAGTCCGTCAGCTTTGCAAACTTAGTTGATGGATGATGTGCAAACACGCTGGAGACACTCCCGATGATGTCACCATGGTCTTTGTTGTTGTAGTCCATACAGCAACACCACACACCTACTCAACTCATATATATATATTTTTTAAATAGGATTTTTTTTTCTATAAATGAAGAGACTGTTTTTTTAAAATGATAAATAACCCCTTGTCCCTACAATAAAGGGGTATGGTTTTCTAATGCTGTCATAAATGGTACTTTAGACTTTTTCCCTGGCAGAGCAAATCTGTTTAGCATGTAAGGGCGTTTAGATCAACAATACTGTCTGCCCTAATGACTGGACAGGACAAAAAAAACCCAAAAACCCCACATACATAGTACTTTAGGCTGTAAAGTACTTGGAATAATTCAATTATTCAATTGCAGAATACATTCTTGAATCTTTGCAATTAAGACAATTAATGACATCATGGTAGTTTCAGCACATTACACATGGGTTAAAAAAACCTTCCAAATTATCCCCCAAACTTGTACTGTATATACGTTTGTATTATCTATTTCTTTGTCGTCAGTTGTCCTTCAAATTGTGTTGAGTCCATGTACTCCTGGAGTGTTCTAAACAGAAAATCAAAGTAAGATCACATTAACAGTGATGTAAACGATCATAAAAGATTTGCCAGTAAAATTAAATGTACCTGATGTCCACAAACAAAATATAACTATGTAACTCGATATAATTTATAGTGCGTAATTAGTTTGGAAACAATAAACTATTCCATCCATCCATCCATTTTCTATGCCCATTCTCCTCAGTCACATATCAGTATCACATGTCAGCTTCCCGCAAGTCTAAAAACTGCATTTTAAGGACCCTTGGAGCATTTTTGAATCGGGACAGCCTTTGCACACCACGATGACTTTATGCACCCTACAAATGCACACTTGAAGGATGCAGACCCCAAAATGGGACACAGCTACTGTCGGTGCCGTTGCCTTTCAGCATAGTTTTGTTTTTGTATTTTTTTTTAACCACAACAGGGGCAATAAGTGTATGTTGCCACGCACGATGATGGATGTGTAACTGTTATGTCGGCACCATGTTCCTCAACAAATGAGTAGCAGAGTGTGACATAAGGTAAGGCCAAATGAATGCACGGCAGTAAAACTCTCTTCTACGAGACTGGAACGAAGACTGCAGCTCAAGAATTGGTGGCTTGGCTCCCATGTCCCTTGTCCCATGTCCCATGTCCCATGTCCCATGTCAGTGCTTTCTGCCTCAGAGTTTGCCTTGCTGCTGTGTGCTTTAGTTTGTTTTCTGGTTTCACCCAGTGTTTGTTCTTGCTAGTTTTTCCCTGCTTCTATCCACTTTTAGTGCGCTGTCACTAAACGTTTATATTTTTGTACCATCGTGTCCGTCAACTTCGGGGTTCTAAAATACCACTGTGCCATCGTGGCACATAAATCACCTTCTGCATACAGTTTTTAACATTATTAGAGACCCCTAGACATGACATAACACCCATATAGTCACCTTTTTATGTTTGCATTACTCAATATAGTAGATATCATCAGAGAAAATAAGCCGTTTAAGACATAAATAAGACACGTGCTCGTGTGTGTTACAATAAATGTTTTCCGGACAGTTGAGTCGGATTACGGCTACAACTGACGCCCGTGTTGTTATGATGGTGATTATTATTATGTTATTATTGTGCCTGTTGTGAGATCATTTCAACCTGGGATTAAAAGCCTGTTTTTTTGTGCTTTAAAATTTTATTTTGAAATGTATTTTGTCATTTAACTCATTCACCACCAAAGACATAGTTAGTTACACGTTTTTATGTACCCGATTCCAACAACGTATTTATACATCTTGTAAGTTTTTTTTGTGTGACAGGCAAAAAAAATTGACGTAACTCTCCACTAATGGATTTCACTTCAGAGCAATTTTAAGCCATAAAAACAGCCACAAGATAGCAGAAGTGCATTTGATAAGAGCTCGGCAGAGATCACGTGAACATGCGTGGAGGAGTGTAGCGTGCAGAAGATTACGCATTGTCGATAAATTTGAACGCATGCACACACGAACTGATGGACATTTTTATAAACTTCCCTTTCCATCCATCCCCAAATGTTCTCTATGGGATTTAAATCAGGGGAACATGCAGGATGGTCCAAAAGAGTGACGTTATTCTCCCTGAAGAAGTCTTTCGTCATGCGAGCATTGTGAACTGCAGCGTTGTCCTGTTGAAAAACCCAGCTGTTACCACACAGACGAGGGCCCTCAGTCATGAGGGATGCCTGCTGCAACATCTGCACGTAAGCAACCGCCGTTTGACGACCCTGCACCGCCTGAAGCTCCAGTGTTCCACTGAATGAAAAAACACCCCAGATCATGATGGACCCCGCCGCCACTGTAGAAAACATCTCAGGTGGGATCTCCTTGTCATGCCAGTAACGTTGGAAGCCATCTGGACCGTCAAGGTTACATTTTTTCTTATCAGTGAATAAAACTTTTTTCCACCTTTCAATGTCCCATGTTTGATGCTCCCTGGCAGTCTCAACGGGCAGTTTTGTGGCATTGAAACAGACCGATATAGTAGATATCCAAATGTTTTTGTCTCACTCCCCCTTCTTATTTTTGCATATTGTAGCTCTACTTAAAACCTCATTAAGATTCAAACGTGCAAAATGCAAATTCTAGCAATTTTTCAACTCGTCTTAAGATTTTGATCAGGTCTGTATAGCGTTATCTACCTACACATTACTTAGGTGCATACTGAGGTGAAATTCACATTATTGTGCTAATTAAGGGATGTGGCTGGGCTGCACAGCTCGTTATTACTCTGGCACAACTGCGCTGATCCAGCAAGTGCAGCGTTGCAAGAAATTTCTCCAGTAGTAGATATGGCATGGCTCCTTTTTGCGACTGGCTCTAAATCAGCCTTTCCATCTTCTAAAAAATGGCATTGCTGGATACACGATATGTCTCTACCATTTTTATTTCTGAGAGTCCAAATATGTTGAAAAGTGCATGAAAGATTCTCTCTCTGTCTATTGCACCTGCCTTCTCCTTGCTACAATGACCAGCCGTGCGTAACGCTGTACGAGTTTGTATGGGGGTGCCGAATGTAAAAATTCAATCACAGTTCTTCTAGCTGATATATGTTGAATATTTATCTCACTTCTTTCACACTTAGTAACCTTTTCTCACATTTAACTCAATTTTCTTCACATTTTGAGGCAGGAAAAAATGGTAAATCTAAAACTTAAATATTTCTAGGAAAGAGAGTGAGCTCTAATGATGTTAAAAACTGTATTTAGAAGGTCGTGAACAGGTTTTCTATGCTGTAACTACGAAAAGATTTGATTTATTTTTATTGTTAGTATTTCACTGCTCTTAGAGGTGTCACAGGCGTCCCTTTTGCTACCAATATTTGAGAGTTTCTACTTTGCGTTTGAAGGGTTCACTACCTGGCATTAACTTTCGCTTCACCAAGACTATTTTCAGCTAGACAGCTAAACAGATGCACTAGATACCTCGTATTGTCTGAGAAGAAAATGCCCTTCTGGTTCTGAAGAGAACGGGCGTGCAGAAACGCAGCAGCTTGGCCAAAGCAACAAACGAGTGGCTCAAGAAGCACATACTGGAGTGACTTGGCTTAACACAAGTGCCAAACTTGGGCTCATGCTAAAATTTCATCTTGTATCTACGACCCCCGACCTTATCAGATCAAATGTGGCCACGGTATTCTATATACTGCACAACCATTCTTAGTAAGGGCGACAGATTCAGACCAAAAGTAACAATAATTTAACTGTACACGACTAAAAACGACACCACTTTTAACTTTGACACCCTGGGTGTAGGAAATAACACTTTTAAAGAGGCATAAGAAAGTCAAAGTGATCATTTTAACTACAGCAAAGCATTCTGGGAAACGCGTAATCTGCCCATTTCACAGCTGCAAACTCTTCCTGCTTCCATCACGGATTGCGATGTTTTTGCATTGATATAAAAAACTGAAGCTTTTGCCTGGACGTTGAGAGAATGACGAAGAGGCGGTCGAGCAACTATCACTTTATTGGAACGAACAACCACGCCGACCCCCATTTTCTTCCTGGCTCATCTAATCAGCAGTCGAGATACATTTATGGCCTCAGAGACTATTGGAAAGTAGACATTTCAAGCAGGACTGAACAGACACAAACACCGATACTTGCACATTTCCCCCACTCCGAGGAAAAAATAAAGAAAAAGTCAATGTTAAAAAAAAATCATGTCCACTTAAAAACAGTCACCAGCTATCATACACATTTTTTCCCCGCCTGAAAACAAAACCATAGCAGACTTTTTTGTATTGGTATGTTCCAATCCCGGCATTGTGCTCATGGAACCGGGATAAAATGTTTTTTGGCCACTTATCTATTTGTCGCTGCTAATGTGACATTTTCTCAAAATCTGACCATAAAAACCATGATTTGTTTGAACCTGAATTGTTGGGGCGTGTCCTGTCATGTTCGCCACATCAAGAAGGTTTTTAATACTGTGTTCTCTCGTTTATCACCGGGGTTAGGAGATGGATTGATTGATTGACAATGGTCTTCAGTCCGTTAGCCAATCAGAACACAATGCACGGATTCTGTCTTAGCCAGTCAGGAAGCAGAACACAATGCGCAGGTTCTCCCTTTGGCCTTTTCATACGCTGTAAAAAAAAACAAAAAAAACATGCAAAATTGCACAAAAAAAATCCACGAAACAGCGAGGCCGCGAAATGTGAACCGCGATGTAGCGAGGGACGACAGTACTGACAATCTACATGTGTTGAAAAATAGGCGGAGGGGTGTTGTTGTGGTCGCCTCGTGACCTAAAGTCAGCTTTGAGTTTTGGCCCACTGCTATAGAACATCTGTGAAGGGAGCTGAAACTTCAAGTTGCCAAAGCAACAGCTTTGTGGTTGCCATTGTGGTTGTTGATATTGTTTTGTCCTTTGTCCTCTGTCCCCTCCTGCTCCGGTCCGGTCGCTCCAAATTTGCTTAATAACAAGCATCTAAGTCAAATAAATCCTGTATAACCGGGGAATTGTATATCACACTTCTCCCTGGCAGAGTAAATCTGTTGAGCACTTGACGGCATTTAGATCTACAATTCTATCTGCTTTAAAGGCTGGACAGGACAGGGGTAAAAAAAAACAAAAAACAAACAAACTTGACACTCTCACATGGAATGTTAGAACTTTATTTCCACTCTATTATGTCGGACATGCCACGGCTAACTTCATGACCTCATGCAGTGTTAAGTTAATGTAATGTCTCATCAATGTCACGACATATAACTTGTATTTCAACACATTTTACTAATAATAGACAGTCGTCTACCACAAAACAGTGATCATTAATTCATTTTTGAAAAACCAAGGGAGTGATGTTAATAATAAATAATATTGCGAAGGACGACTATACACCTCTCAAATCTCAGCAGCCATTTTATTATGCAGTATCTGCTCAAGGGACACTACTGTAGAAATAAAACACAGGGTCAATGCACAGTAGGGGAGGGTGATTTGACGGATTTTGGTATTGTTATGATTCCAAATAAATGCAGTATTATCAATACTGACACAAATACTTTTTACTTGAATTACTGAATTATTTTATTTAGCCTTATTTTTTTGTTGATCAGGATTATAATCAGACAAAAAAGGCCAAAGGTTTTAACAAACATGTCCTTGGTGTGAATATTTTGTGTGAACACCATTATCTAGCACTGCCTTAATCATCTTGGGCATGGAATTGACCAGAGCTGCACAGGTTGTTACTGGAATTACTGGTGGAGCTGGTGGATGCACTCCTCCACCTTCTGCTTCAGGATGACCCACACGTGCTCAATTTGGTTCAGGTCTTGAGGAGACATACTCGACCACTCCATCACCTTCATCTTCAGCTTCCTCAGAAAGGCAGCTGTCATCTTGGAGGTGTGTATGGTGTATTTTATTATGAAAGAGTCAAGAGATGTATTTGATTCAGCGAGCTGCCTTTTGACCCACTGCGCAGTGTGCACATAACCGCATCTTATTGCAAAGTGTGTTATGTGAGAAACAGCTTCTGTTGCGTTCAATATTGCCGATACAATTCATTAACATATCAATTAGGTAAAGACGAGGGTAAGGTCGACCCATCAGAAATAAAGCTGTAACGAATAACTCTTCATCACAAGCATGCATGTCAGTTTAACATGAGTAATGATCCTTTGGAGTGGACAAGTCAGGCCAGTAATTATCTGATGTGTCAATATTAGGACACCACTGATGGATTAATGCGAAAATGAATTATTGAAGTAAAATACATGATTTAAAAAAATGCATAAATTAACTTGAAGAACATTAAATGGTTGAGGTTTAGTAGGACGGTAACACAATTTGACACTTTAAGAACCCAGACCCATTTGTTCTGGGGATATATCACAGACCAAGTGGTACGCATTAGTAAAAGACTACTAATTCATGTCAAAGATGTATGATGTTACATTGTATGTGTAACACTGTGTGTTCATGATAAATGTATTCTTTTAAAAATAACTCCGCTCAGGGCCTGTACGTTGGAGTTTAACCTGGTGAATGAGAGTGCATTTTCCCTTCGCCTTCGGGTGGGGTGACGGGTCCTGACCGTTGTTTGCGCTTATGCGCCGAATGCTCCGGGGGAGCTTCGACCATGTTCTGAGGGAGGCGGCGGACGTTGAGTCTGAATGGGCCATGTTCATGTGCCTCCATTGTCGAGGTGGCTGATCGGAGCTGTGGCCGCAAGGTGGTTGGTGCTTGTCGTGGCAGTAATCCCAGAACCCATTGGTGGACACCAGTGGTGAGGGAGGCCGTCAAGCTTGAAGGAGTCCTATCGGGCCTTTTTAGCCCTCCCATGGGACTCCGGAGGCAGATGACGGATGCTGGCAGGCCAAGCGGTCTGAGGCAAAAACTCGGATATGGGAGGAGTTCTAAGAAGCGAAGAGATTCTGGACCACCGACCGCCGAGGGGGAAGCAGTGCACTGTGAACACAGTGTATGGTGAGGATGATGTGCTGCTGACCTCAACTCGAGATGTTGTGGACCGATGGAAGGAATATTTCTGTGACCTCCTCAATCTCACCGACATGTCTTCCAATAAGGAAGCAGTGCCTGGGGACTCTGCGGTGGGCTCTCCTATCTCTGGGGCTGAGGTTGCCGAGGTGGTCAAAAACTCCTCGATGGCAGGGTTGAATGAGATCCGCCTAGGAGTTTCTTAAGGAAGGCTCTGGATGCTGTGGGCGTGTCTTGGTTGAGACGACTCTGCAGCGTCACATGGACATCGGGGACGGTGCCTTTGGATTGGCAGACCCAGGTAGTGGTCCCCCCCTTTTAAGAAGATGGACCAGAGGGTGTATTCCAACTATCCTCGGATCACAATTCTTAGCCTTCCTGGTCAGGTCTGTTCAGGGGAGAGGAGGTTTCGCCAGATAGTTGAATCCCGGATTCAGGAGGAGCAGTATGGTTTGTCCAAACAGTCTACATGTGTTTTGTGGACTTGGAGAAGGCATTCAATCGTGTTCCTCGAGGAATTCTGTGGGTAGTAATCCGAGTGAGGGAAGGATGGAATGCACGATTGACATGCGGAGATTGATGCAGCATCTGCAGTGATGCGGACTCTGCATCAGTCCATTCAGTTCAGCTCCTAAGTGGGAGCTGAACCGAAAGGCAAAGCTCTCATTTTACCGGTCGATCTACGTTTCTGTCCTATCAGCTTTGGCGAGCTTTGGGTAGTGACTAAATGGACAAGATGGAGGGTACAAGCGGTCGAAATGAGTTTTCTCCATAGGGTGGCTGGGCTCTCCCTTTAAGATAAGGTGAGAAGCACTGTCATCCAGGAGAAGCTCGGAGTAGAACCGCTGCTCCTCCGCATTGAGAGGTGCCAGATGAGGTAGCTCGGGCATTTGGTCACGATGCCTCCCGGACGCCTCCCTGGATTCAGGGCACGCCCAGCCGGTAGTAGGCCTCGGGGAAGGCCTCGTTGGAAAGACTCTGTCTCTCAACTGGCCGGGAGGAGCTGGACGAAGTAGCTGGGGAGAGGGAAGTCTAGACTTCCCTGCTTAGGTTGTTGCCCCCGTGACTCGACCTCAGATAAGTGGAAGGAGATGTATAGGAGGGAAGTCGTAGCTGGGTTTTCAAATCTTTATTGTCCCACCAGTTGATGCTAAATGATATTGTCAACGCTTTTTTGAGACATATTTTGTTCAGAAGCTTTGCATAATGACCAACACAGGACAGTACACCACTGCCTCACAGTGAACCTTAAAGAAACAGTTTCACTTGTTGTATTATTTAAGCATGCAGGGCATGTATAAAATAGGTTTATTTTGTCTTCTTATTGAATATTTGTTCAGTTTCTTATATTCAGACAGACTTTTTAAAGATACAAATGTCACAGTGACAGTTTAATTTGTTACCAGTGATCTCCTTGATGTAGAGACCTCAGGCTCAGGGAGAGGAATATTTCCCAGTCCCTGTAGTTAGAAAAGCAATTGAGAGAATTGATTCTAAACAGTTCTTTTTTTACAGATTAGATTTAGCTAGTTTTTCACATCTGCCACTTTTGACTGCTCACTTGCTGTCTTCTTCAGAGTTGATGACATGATGTTCCCGTGACTACTTTACGTGACCACTCTGAAGGAGACTGCACATGAACAGTCGAAACTGCCAGGTATGAAAAACTAGCCAACTCTGGTCTGTAAAAAGATCTGTTTAGAATGTATGAATGATAGACCAAATGAACCTCATTGGATTATTGAGACAAATGATGCTTTTTAGAAATGAGGCTGCAGCTGTTTTCTCCATGTGTAAACCACCACCATTCGTCAATGTAAATTAATAGTATTTATTATAATGTCCACACTGTCACCTGTCCAGCCATCCATTTTCTATACCACCTTATCCCCATTAGGGCTACAGGTGACCTGGAGTCTATCCCAGCTGACTTCGGGTGAGAGGTAGGGTATACCCTGGACAGATCGGCAGTTAATCACAGGACACATGTTTACAAATAATCATTCACACCTATGGACAATTTGGACAGTTTACCGAACATGCATGCTTTTATGATGTGGGAGGAAGCCACACACGAACGGGAGATGAGGAAATGGAGATCCGCACCTGACTGCGAAGCCAACAAGAGAAGCACTTGTCCACAATGAGGCCTACTGTCACCTGTTATATGTGTCAATAGACAATTGCAAAAAAAAACAGTGATAAATAAAAGTTAAACGTTTTCTCTGAGCAAACCAGACACATCAACTTAGGTTTGTGAAAAATAAGACATGTAGACAGATTTTATATGCCATCCTTACAAACCACCAGGGGGTTATGCTGGATTTCAATGTTACCACCAACATTACCCATTATTTATATCTTTATATATAACCCTTAATAAATGTAGTTTTATTCTGATTTGCCACTTTAGGGACTGAAGAGACACTAACATTGATCACTTCCATTGTTGGTCACCCATCATTATTGCTGAAAGTCAGCTCCTCAGGGAAGCTCAGTGCTGCAGGGCTCCTGTCTTTATGTCACTTTACTTTCTGTTAGCTACATCGATGTCCAACTCATTTAACATGAATACTACCGCAGACAGACTTAAAGCATCATACACAGTAACACAAGTTATTGCTGTGAATATGATTTTTATATTGATTCAAATATTTTTTGTTTGCTGAAAATTGTTTTCCTGTTTTTATTCTTCCTTAATATTACCTTGTTTTTGTCTGATATTGCATCTTTTATGTTACAAGATATATAGAGTTACATCAAATAATAGGAGCACTAAGAGCTCTAAGAGTTTCTTCGGTGGGCTGCCTGGCTCTGTGGACTGTTGAACTGAACATCTCATTCTGGCTCTCTGAACCAGAAGACACTCTTCTGGGTTTTTCTTCGGGGGCTTCAAAGCTTTACTGCCCACACGGTCCATTGCAAGTGAACACATCTGCAGGCGAAGGCGTCGGTGCGTATGCCGGTGATGGGGAACACAAACGAAAGAATGAACAGTGGAAAAAAAACCCCAAAAGCTTTATGGTCATTGTTGTCAAGACACACAATGAAATTACCACATCAGCTGTTAGATAAGAGTGTAAAATACTGTATTATATGAAAACACAAGAATAAAAATGGGCACAAATGGAGGAAAACGTCAACAAACTGCCGTAGGTTCAAAAATCAATCAGCCTTTATTATCGTTGCGCATCATTTGTATTTGAGTGAATCCGGTTCTGATTCGGATTCCTCATTTTGATTCCGGTTCCAACGACTCTCAGTTCCGATTCTTTTCAGAGGTGGGTTATAAAAGTTTGCATGGTGCTTGAAAGTTTGCAAACGAGGGTGCTAACCAAAGTTCTTGGATGAAATGTCTGAATGTCTCCATCATTTTTTTTTTACTTTATATGAACCTTTTATGAATTACTTTACAATGAATTTCTTTCAGGGCTATTTTCAACTAGTGTATAAATATCTCTCCATAGAAGTACATGTGCACAAATGTGTTTTATTTTTGAAAACCTCAGGAAAAAACAATTACGCATATGCTGTTTGTGTTGGAGAGTGTCTTATGATGCAGAATATACAAGGTGTAACCATGTTACTGAATTCCTACTAACCTGCGTGCAGTCAGTGGGGTCTGGTCAACTTCCTGGCTAAAGCTACCGTTACCGTTGTCTATGAAAAAGTACATAGCTGGATATTTGAGTTGGCCGCAATATTCGCAGTATAAAGTATAATTTGTTTGATGTTTCAAGGCTGGCATAACATTGACTGATTGAATTTTACTTACCTGACTGGCTGGAAGAAGTCAAAAACAGGGCACGCTTGTACACCGTGAATCCGGAGTTGTTAGTGGTGCACCCTCCTTTGCATGATACTGTGGCGCTGCAAGTGTTTCACTGCGCCGACGCACACTGTCCATGGTTGAAATGGATGAACGCAAACCCTTCCAACCGCTTCATCTTTTTTTCCGGTCGGCGAGCTGGTCGTTCATCGAACGTAGGAATCAAAATGTAAAAAAATGAAAGATTCCGGGAGAATCCGAATGTTACTCCTGGTTGACATTGATCCTTGCTGGAACCCCACTAATTTTCGCCCATTCTCCTTAAGTCTCTGGCCAAAGTCACAGTAAATACGCAAGCAATGTCTAGCTCCAGTTTTATCGACAACGGCTAATGTCAACATGACTTTGCCAGTCTGAGGAGCATACAGTATATGGGTTCCACAGTCGCAGCGTTTTTAACCTGTGAGAGATTTGGCGACATCCACAGAGCACTTACAGAGCTAGTTTGTCTTCCATGTTCATGAGGTCAAAGTTGTTGTTGATCCTAATCAATGTACACCAAAGGAGCCATCTTGATGGGTTGGGAGTGAGGCCTTGGTGTCCCGGGTTCTTGTTCACGAGTGAGAGAAGGCTACAGCGTGCGATTGATAGAGATCGGCATGGTGTCTGCAGTAATGCGGTCGATCTCCGGTCCTACCCTCGCCTATGGTCACAAGCTTTGGGCAGTGACCGAAAGAGCAAGATCGTGGATACAAGCGGCCAAATCTCCTGGAATTTGCACTGTGGATTAGTGGTTATCATGTTGGCCTCACAGTCGGGAGATCAAGGGTTTGAATCTCAGATTGGGCATCTCTGTGTGGAGTTCTGATTTTCTTTCTGTGTGTCTCTCCAAATACACCAACATCCTTCTACATTCCAAAAACATGCATGTTAGGTTAATTGGAGACTCTAAATTGTGCCCAGGTGGGAATGGGGCTGGCGACCACTTCAGGGTGTACCGAAATCAGCTGGGACTTGGTCCATCTTACCTGTAACCCTAATGAGGACAAGCAGTATCGAAAATGGAAGGACGGACATTTCATTTGTATTTTAATTGTTTTACTTGATATTCAATTTGGTCGCTAGACGGTTAAGACAAGAGAAAAGATGGTTAGAGGGTGGAGCTGCAAAAGTCACGTCATCCATGGCTGTAGCCTTCTTGGAGGTCTGTTCAGGATTTTTACCCCCTCCTGACATTTGCATGATACTGTGATATGGTCGACAGGATAAAAGTTATTTAAGACTGTTGCGAAGTGCACTGGATGCTGCTGAATGCATCGTCAAGGTTCAGAAAACTACCCATGGGGTCCAGTGCACTTGGTGACTGCCTTAAATAACTTTTATTCTGTCAACCGATGCAACTAGACAGACACTGCTGTACAAAGATATCTATCATAGAAAACCCACGGAAATTATTTAAGATTTCACAAGATTATCCTTCAGTCCTTGCATGTGGAAATCTTGATTATTCATCCAAATTTATGTGAGGTTGTTTATTCCCGATACATCTTTCAATTTTATCTCCATTTATCAAGGAAAAGCTCCAGTGAAATTCTCTTTTCAGCGCCCCGTTGGGAGCAATAGGTTTCCTGATTGGAGCTCATGCTGCTGTGGAAAAAAAGTAGGAAAATTACACATTTTGTCCATCATAATTCGCTTCAAATCTGAATGGAAACACCTGGCTCAGAATGACTGCATTCATCTGTGCTCCATTCTAACGCCACAGCTGGCAGCATTACACCAACGGCAGCAGTAGGAGAAGTAGATAAAGACAAGGAGGGATGGAAAATATACTGTTATTCAACTTTATATCTGAAAATCCTGTTTAGCTTTTTGAGCAAGGTATAAATACTGGTATTTTTATATACAGTACATATACAAATATTGCAATTCATTTACATAACGCTGTAGCTTACCCCATAAGAAGCGATGGTGACAGGCATGTCAGCAACACTTGAAATGCCCTTAAATGGGTCCTGTACAGTACAGCTGTGTGCGGGACTTGAACTCATTGAGTCTGAAAGTGACAAATAGGAAACATTTTGGAGTGGTTGTCATGTGACAAAACCAAACTATTCCTGGATATGGCTTCCCCAATACGTCAGGTAAACACGTGAAGGCGCTAGCTAACTCTCGAAAGCTTTTTAAACCAATTTAACAATTCTAGTACTTCAATAAATTATTATAAAGCAAGCTTTTAGCCTGCACTTTAAAAAAAAATTGCCCATCCACAATCCTTATGAACACGTCTTTTCCCTTCTCAGCGCATTTTAAAAAGAGATAAACAGCTAGCATGAGGCAGCTAACAATGCATGTAATTCAACCCACCTATTTGACTATAATAGCCTATATTTGACTACATTAACCTAGCTAGAGCGGCAGTGTTATTGCAGGCGTTAACACCGAACTACTTTTCTGGCATAGTGACACAGCCCCTCGCTCACAGCGCCACTCATGTTGTCATGGATGATCCTGTTGCTACATGGTCACAGTACGTATATAAAACAATGAAACATTGTTGGAGGTTTTTGGAGGTGTTTTATAGAAGGACTAGGCTTAGCTGCCCTGTGCTATCAGTTTTTCTCGATTGAGAACACACAGAAAAGAGAGACGTGTACGTTCATGTCTCACATAACGATTGTGAATGATGGGCAAAAGTGCAGTTTTCTTTTAAAATTGCCTGATGTGACGTATTTGTCATAAAAGCAAAAATGGTAATAAGCCACTCAATAAATGTAAGTGTTCTGATTATTTTAAATTAAAATATGTTCTTTGGTTCACTTCAAAGTACATTTGAGGGTGCTAAGTACTAAATATTTTCAAATTACAAATACCGTAGAAGCCCAATTTTTCGCAGGGGGTTACGATCCAGGACGACCAGCGACTTGATAGTGCCACAAAAATCTCTCCCCTGCCCTTGAAAATCTTCCCGCTAGCTTGACGTTGTCAGCCGCAGTTTTTATTCTGCGATCGCTTTCTTTGGCCTTTGCACTGCCTTGTTCAAGACAGGAGCTCCACCGAGTGTTTAAGATAAGAAGTACAAAACAGTTAAGTACATGTTGAAAGCAGAACAGAGTCTCTTATATTTTTAGACTTTGACACGGGCCAGTTAAAAGTGGATCGCGGGCTATCGTGTGACACCACTGCTGTAAATGTATTGGTACTCGCCAATAATGAATGATAATGTAAAATTGATGAACAGATGGAATCGGTCATGTGTCGCCAGTCACAGCACACAACTATGGTGTGTTCAGGGACCGCCAAAGAAAGCAAGAAATCTTAACGTTTGACGAAAAAACACGATCGGTATAACGACAGAAACATATAAAAATGGCTTTCTAACAGTGGTACATGTATGCTGTACATTTGACCTGTGTTATCACGTATTTTTACATTTTTACTGACTCGTGGTGACTGAGGTGTTTTTTTTTCTGTGGAAAAAAAATGCATTTTTGGACAGAAAAAAAAATGTTCTTGACCAAAATTCCATGAATTTGCAGGGCGGTGGATGCTGCGGGGATCCACTGTACATTTACAATGAACACCCAATGTAACATAACAATCTTTGACATCCATTAGTCATCTTTTAGAAAAGACATAACATTCTTTGTGTTCTACTTTGTCTGTGGTATATTGCCCAATTCATTTTCCTTGAAGCATGCATGGGTCTGGGTTCTTATGAGTTAATTTTGATGATAATTTATGATAATCAGAGGCATGTGAGGAAACAATAACTGACAGGTTCCATCCATTTTTAAATCAGCCTATTCTTAGTCACATGGCAGCTCATCAATCACTGTTGGCGCGAGGCTGGGACTCTCGTTGGGACTCTTTGTGGGTGAAATAGTTTTGGATGGCGGTTGATGGCTGACTTTGCGAAATCAAAATGGACTCCAAGGCTGCAGGAAAGACAAATGTCAGTGCACCTTGAAGCACCACTGTGATGATTTCGCTTTCCACGCACATTGAGTCGACAAGTTTGAACGCAACGAATATTTGATTCATTCCACAGCCTCTGGTAAAATGAAAGCAAAAAAAGAAACAAAACTAATGAGCACCTATCATAACTCCCAAACCTACCAATTGAGGCAAAGATCATAAAAACCTGCATGGAATTGTTTTACTCACTTAGAAGAAAAGTTTTGCCTTTATAAAAGTTATTATGACTGACAGGTGGATGATATTTCAACACAATGTTCATTGTTTTAATTTATTTCCAGCGGTGTAGCCCTCAATACAATAAAGAAGTGAATGTTGGTTTATAATGCAAACAGACTTGTCTTCCACAAAGTTAACATCTTCCCTCAAATAATGACCTGGAGGAATTTATTTACCCATTTTCAGAGACTACCAGGTGTTTTACTTGTGAGAAAGACATGATTTCTATAAATCAGTGGTTTTAATTATTTTCTGTCATGCCCTTCCCAGGGGACAGACAATTTTTCAACCCCCTTGAATTGAAATACGATTGAGAATGTGATATGTATTTATCTGTACAAACCACTGTATGTGTTGCTGGCACCAGTATAAATGAAGCAAGAATTGCCTTTGGTGTGGGGACACAACTGCAGCGTTGGCAAGCCTCTCCCGGCAGCAAGTTGTTTAAGCACCCATTTGTGAACTTGTTCCTCTCGCTGTGGTCATTTAGCTTTCAGCCCGCGATTATCTTTTTTTTTTTTTGTTTCCTTCTTTGCAGTTAGAAGAATCTCCGCTTTTAGCCAGGCCCTCAAAACTGTCTTGTTCACTCCAAACTTTCTTTCTTCTGCTGGATTACTGTTTTCGGCTGCATATTTCAGTACCTGTAATCTTTTTGGGGGGCATTCTTTCTCAGTTGTCTTGATAAACGCCGTGTGGCGCTGTGAACAGGCATGTAGACGGAACACATAGAAGAAAGAACGGATGCGCATAAGTCTGTCAAGTTCCTCTTACGAGACGTGGAATTACTTCTGCGAGTCGTCATGGAGTATAAGACGATAAAATATCAGGAGAATGTCGACTGGGGTGTGTCATGTCCGTCGAAATACTCAGATATTATGTTGGCTCTGGAAGCCACTCTGGAAGCTGTTTTGAAAAAATACCGTTTCAGGTCATTCATGTGGATGCCGTTTTGACCTCAAAAGATTTCCGTGTTCATAGCTCCTCAGTTGTCTTTACAAGTTGATGTTTACATTGTACATTTTCAGTGGTACAGGAATGACAGGAGTAGCAGATACCTTCATATATCAACTAAAGAGAGGGAAACGTATCTCTTGTTTCGCTGGCTTTATTTCAGAGCAGGCGGCAACATATTGTCTCTAGCATAGCAACAGCAAAACTGACAGCTCCTCCATGCAACAGACATACTCCACAGATGCCTAACACATTAGTGCCATCTAGGGGCATTGAAGTGTAACAACATGACACATATAATATATAATAACGCTGACACACAGGCGTCGCGCGCCCTCTCGCGGCAGTCAGTGTGGAAAAAAAAACAATAAGTCGCTCCGGAATACAAGTCGCAGGACCAGCCAACCATGAAAAAAAGTGTGACTTATAGTCCGGGAAATACAGTACATAGTTTTTTAAAGACTAAAAAAACTTTCCAGAAAAACATTATAAAAAACATACATATTTAAGGGTAAAATAAAAAGTATAAACTTTTTCCCATTTTTGCTGTTCATTGTTGGTTTGATTTTAATTCAACAAGCTGTAAGGTATAATCAATGTATTGTCTTGCAATAGTCAATCTTATCCAGGCTGCAAGGTGACCTAGTGGTTAGCACGTTGGCCACACAGTCAGGAGATCTTGGTTCATATCTCTAGCTGGGCATCTCTTTGTGGAGTTTGCCTGTTCTCCCCATACGTGTGTTCTCCAGCTTCCTCCCACATTCCTAAAATTTGCTTGTTATGTTAACTGGAGACTCTAAATTGTCCATAGGTATAAATGTGAGTATGAATGTTTTTTTTTTGTATATACTGTATGTGCCCTGAGATTGGCTGGCGACCAGTCCAGGGTGTACCCCACTCGAAGTCAGCTGGGATAGGCTCCAGCATACCCCTGCGACCCTACTGAAGACAAATGGCATTGAAGATGGATTGACAATCTTGCTCAAATTCCATTCCAAAGAGTTAAAAACATTGGGAGTTGCAGAATCTAACTTCATTCAGTCTCCCTTCTGTTCAAAATGGCTTATAAATAGCAAACAACAAATCAATAGCTTGACCTTCAATTTTGAAATGTTAGATACATTTTTAATATTGACTTGTTTATTTTGGGAGAAGTCATTTTGAAAGTCAGTCCAACTCAGTGCTCATAAAGAATAGCCGGCATTGCAGTTGATCAGATACATCAGATAAGTCTTTTTTCCCCCCCACTGTTTCTGCACTTTTCTCATATAACAGATTAAAAAAGTGCAAATTAAATGCGACAGAGCTTAAGCAGATGACACAGGTCACTGTTAAAGTCTCTCTAAGCTTTATTTCAGAACAAACATTTTGACAACTGCATATTGCCTTCTAATCCCTCTGCTACAAAAAGGTCTGTTCAGCATCATCCATTATTCATACTATTCATATTTTTCATTTAGCTGTGTTGTCAATCAATATCCCCAAACCAAAGACCATTTTTTTACATTTTAGCCAGTCTTTGCCATTGTATTGTCAATTAAAGGTGACTCTTCCTTTACTGAAGTGGAACAAAATAAACAGGAGGCCAGTGTGTCCATCAAAAAGGCTTTCAGGGTTTGTTTGGTTGAGCCAATTTGGTGGTTTGGTAATCTCTGCTCTACTTTTCCACACTACATGATTTATTTTCCCGGTCACGGCGACTACTAATATATCAATATCCGGGCTTCTAGTGTTTACTAGAACTACTGCTAACTTAACACCCTCTCAACTGGACAACTGACCCCCTGTGCCGTGGATGAGCAGCAACGACTCACAGCTTCAGTTCTGCGTTATTGGCTGATGAATGAACGGACATGGCAGGCAGCCCTCTGCCACTCCTGTGTCTATCCTCCAGGGACCCTGTGCATGGATGTGAAAGCTGAGGCGGTTATCACTTTCACATCTGTCAGCTGGAAATGACAACTCCCACAGCACAGTGTTTGTATGCTCAAGTGAGAGGACGCCACAGTCAGAGAAAACGAAAACAGAATGACAGTGTTACCCTCCACACAATACTATACACAAGTCTGACACGATCTTATCTGTCGTTTTTTCGACCTCCCTTTAAATATGTGTTTTTTCCAACCTAATAATGGCTTTCCTTATTTGCATTGACATCTCCTTGGATATTTTGCTCGATACTTTATTGATTCTTTGCAGGGAATTACTTTGTTTCAGCGGCCATGTTTACAGATATCAGTACAAATAAGAATGAATTAAGAATAAATAACATTCCATTCCATTCCATTCCATTCCATTCCATTCCATTTTCCTCCGCTTATCCGGGTCCGGGTCGCGGGGGCAGCAGTCTCAGTAGGGAAGCCCAGACTTCCCGGTCCCCGACCACCTCCTCCAGCTCCACCGGGAGGACACCAAGGCGTTCCCAGGCCAGCTGTGAGACATAATCCCTCCAGCGTGTCCTAGGTCTTCCCCGGGGCCTTCTCCCGGCTGGGCATGCCCGAAACACCTCACCAGGGAGGCGTCCGGGAGGCATCCGGACTAGATGCCTGAGCCACCTCAGCTGGCTCCTCTCGATGTGAAGGAGCAGCGGCTCTACTCTGAGCTCCTCCCGGATAACCGAGCTCCTCACCCTGTCTCTTAGGGTGAGTCCCGCTACCCTACGAAGAAAACTCATTTCAGCCGCTTGTATCCGCGATCTCGTTCTTTCGGTCATGACCCAAAGCTCATGACCATAGGTGAGGGTGGGAACATAGATCGAACGGTAAATTGAGAGCTTTGCCTTCCGGCTCAGCTCTCTCTTCACCACGACGGTCCGGTACAGCGACCGCATTACTACAGACGCTGCGCCGATCCGCCTGTTGACCTCACGCTCCAACCTTCCCTCACTCGTGAACAAGACCCCGAGATACTTGAACTCCTCCACCTGGGGCAAGACCTCATTCCCAACCCGGAGGGAGCAATCCACCCTTTTCCGACTGAGAACCATGGCCTCGGATTTGGAGGTGCTGAGTCTCATCCCAGAAGCTTCACACTCAGATGCAAACCGTCCCAGTAAACGCTGCAGGTCACAGCCCGATGAGGCCTTCAGGACCACATCGTCTGCAAATAGCAGAGATGAGATCCTAGTGCCCCCGAACTGGACTCCCTCGACACCTTGACTGCGCCTAGAAATTCTCTCCATGAAAATTATGAACAGAATCGGTGACAAAGGGCAGCCTTGGCGGAGGCCAACGTTCACCGGAAACAGGCTTGACTTACTACTGGCAATGCGAACCAGGCTCCTGCTCCGGTTGTACAAGGACTGAATGGCACGTAGTAGCGCACCACCAATCCCATACTCCCGGAGCACCCCCCACAGGACACCGCGAGGGACACGGTCGAATGCCTTTTCCAGGTCCACAAAGCACATGTAGACCGGTTGGGCAAACTCCCAAGTACCCTCCAGGACCCTTGCAAGGGTGTAGAGCTGGTCCAGTGTTCCGCGACCAGGACGAAAACCACATTGCACCTCCTGTAGCCGAGGTTCGATTAACAGTCGTACCCTTCTCTCCAGCACCCTGGAATAGACTTTCCCAGGGAGGCTGAGGAGTGTGATCCCCCTATAGTTGGAACACACCCTCCGGTCACCCTTCTTGAAAAGGGGGACCACCACCCCAGTCTGCCAATCCAGAGGTACTGTTCCCGACTTCCACGCAATGTTGAAGAGACGTGTCAGCCAAGACAGTCCCGCAACATCCAAAGCCTTGAGGAATTCAGGGCGAAACTCGTCCACCCCCGGAGCTTTGCCACTGGGGAGCATTTTGACTACCCCAGATACCTCAGCCACGGTGATGGAACTGTCCGCGTTCGTATCCTCAGTCTCTGCTTCCTCTAAGGAAGGTATGTCAGTGGGATTGAGAAGGGCCTCAAAGTATTCCTTCCACCGACCAACTATATCCTCAGTCGAGGTCAGCAGGCTCCCGTCCCCACTGTAAACAGTGTGGACCGGGCACTGCTTCCCCTTTCTGAGGCGCCGGACGGTTTGCCAGAACCTCTTCGAGGCCGACCGAAAGTCGTGTTCCATGGCCTCACCGAACTCCTCCCACACCCGAGTTTTTGCCTCGACCACCGCCGAAGCCGCGTGCCGCTTGGCCTGCCGGTACCCGTCAGCTGCTTCAGGAGTCCCACAAGCCATCCATGCTCGATAGGACTCCTTCTTCAGCTTGACGGCAGCCCTGACCTCTGGTGCCCACCATCGGGTTCGGGGCTTGCCGCCACGACTGGCACCGACCACCTTGCGGCCACAGCTCCGATCGGCTGCCTCAGCAATGGAGGCACGGAATAGAGCCCATTCGGACTCGATATCCTCGTCCTCCCCCGGGATGCAGGAGAAGCTCTGCCGGAGGTGAGAGCTGAAGACTTGACGAACAGGAGACTCTGCCAAACGTTCCCAGCATACCCTCACTACACGTTTGGGTCTCTCGGGTCTGTCCGGCAACCTCCCCCGCCATCTAATCCAACTCATCACCAGGTGGTGATCAGTTGACAGCTCAGGCCCTCTCTTTACCCGTGTGTCCAAAACATGCGGACGCAGGTCTGATGATACGACTACAAAGTCGATCATAGACCTGCGGCCTAGGGTGTCCTGGTGCCATGTGCACTTATGGACATCCTTATGCTGGAACATGGTGTTTGTGATGGACAAACTGTGGTTCGCACAGAAGTCCAACAACATCACACCGCACGGGTTCAGATCGGGGAGGCCGTTCCTCCCAATCACGCCCCTCCAGGTCACACTGTCATTGCCCACATGGGCGTTGAAGTCTCCCAGCAAAACGACAGAGTCACCAGTTGGGGTGCTCTCCAGCACCCCTCTGATGGACTCCAGAAAGGCTGGGTACTCTGAACTGCCGTTTGGCGCGTACGCACAAACGACAGTCAGGACCCTTTCCCCAACCCGAAGGCGTAGGGAAATGACCCTCTCGTTTACCGGGGATGACTCCAACACAGAGGCACCGAGCCGGGGGGCTATTAATAAGCCCACACCAGCTCGCCGCCTCTCCCCTGCAGCAACTCCAGAGTAGAACAAGGTCCAGGCCCTCTCGAGGAGTTTGGATCCAGAACCCAAACTGTGGGTCGAGGTGAGTCCGACTATATTTAGTCGGAATGTCTCAACCTCTCTCACAAGTTCGGGCTCCTTCCCCGCCAGAGAAGTGACGTTCCATGTCCCAAGAACCAGATTTGGCCGCCGAAGACCAGGTCGCCTAGGTGCCCGCCCTCGACCGCCACCCAAAACGCAATGCACCGGACCCTTATGCTTGCCCCCGCAGGTGGTGGGTCTACGGGGGGGAGATCCCGTGTGGCTTCTTCGGGCTGAGCCCGGCTGGGTCCCACAGGTGAAAGCCCGACCACCAGACGCTCGCCTGCGAGCCCCTCCCCCAGGCCTGGCTCCAGGGTGAGGCCCCGGTATCCCACTTCCGGGCGAGGTGCGGTCTCTCCTCGTGTGTTTATTCATAGGGGTCTTCTGAATCACTCTTGGTCTGGCCCGTCACCCAGGACCTGTTTGACTTGGGAGACCCTACCAGGGGCATATAGCCCCAGACAACATAGCTCCTAGGATCACTCGGGCACACAAACCCCTCCACCACGGTAAGGTGGTGATTCACGGAGGGGAGAATAAATAACAGAACTAGGAAAAAATAATTAAAAACCTCCCATGTATGATTGATACTGATACTTGTGTATTAATATTGTGCAATCAGAGCATAAATATGCAGGGTTTGAAATGTGTAATTATAAAGCTGCAGTATACTCCGTTAGCAGGTGTAAAATATACAAACACAAGCAAAATTGCGCTGTTGAATATTAAGGAGGTTCTAAGTAGAGCTTTAAAATGCAAAATAAAATGGACGAGGGCCTACAGTCATGAGGCATGCCCACTTGTTCACATAGCCAGCTGCCGTTTGACGCCCCTGCACAACCTGAAGCTCCATTGTTCCACTGAAGTAAAATGCATGCCAGATCATGATGGCGTCCCCTCAACTGTGCTGTGTGGAAATCATCTCAGGTGGGATCTTCTTGTCATGCCAATAACATTGGAAGCCATCTGAACCACCAAGGTTAATTTTTTTTCATCAGAGAATAAAACTTTCCTCCACCTTTCAATGTCCCATGTTTGGTGCTGTTTGGAGACGACGCCTTTGAAGACATTTCTTTTCTTAACACCCTTATTTCGCAGATGCCATCTGATGGTTATTGGATCGCACTTGGCACCAGTAACAACTTTCTTGGGCCAAGAATTGTCCCGTGTCTTGACAGACAGCCAATGGCATCCTCCGGCTCAGGGCCAGTGACATTTTTTTTGGGTCTAGAACGTGACTTTTTTGTTCCATGACCCTCGGGATCTTTTCGGAAGTTTAAAACAAGGGTCTTGCTGCGTCCAACCTCAGCAGCAATGGCACGCTACAAGAAGCCTTGCTTATGCAGCTCAACAATTCGACTGTGTTCAAAGAGAGAAAGCTTTTTTGCCTTTGCCATCAAGGGATCATGACAGTGTGAATACCTGACATTGAAGCCACATTTTTTCAAGATTTTGGCTTTAAAGGCTGTGTCTTAACTCTATATACAGTTTACATACAATATATACTGTACGCACACGCGCACATATGGGAGCTGACTGGGGGGGCGGACAGGAAGTGACGTCCGGGGTTCAAAGTTGAGTTTTTGCTTGGCATGGGTTACGACCGCAACAGTAGCCTGTGTTTGATTATTAATTTCATATTGAGTATTATCATTATTGTGCCTGTTGTGCAATACTTCCTACCTGCAATAAACACCTGTTGCTTTTGCGATCAAGTCTGGTGCTTGTATACTACCATGCTTTTATTTCAAAGCTTACTTTTTGCTGAACAGGAAGTCACATTTTAACGCTGTGTAACTAGACAGTAGTGTTGCTGTTGTGGTTTCTTAATAATGAAGAGGTTTAACAACACTGCAACACGTTGACATAAGCTGACCCATGGCTGACAGAAACGATGCCCTTAGGTCTCAAATGTTATCTCGACCAGCCCGTTCGATCACGTACGGCGGGCGGCGTTGGCTAAAGCGAGCACTTTTTGAAGAATGCGGTGGACCGGGACTTGATGCGTTGGTCCACTTACACGGGCTGATGACATAAATAGCGGCAATTTTGAGTTATACTGTATATCGATATACAGGGTCAGGCAAAATGATCTGACACATTTGTAGGTTAAATAAAAGGCAAATAAAGTAAAGAAACAAGAAAGTGTTTTTATTTTCGAAAAGTACATATAATGCCATTCTGTTTCATTATGTTTTAAAAGTTAAATCACTCAAATGCGATCCATTATTGTCCACACACTCAATGCAGATCCAGTAGCTGTGAAGTTGGTAACCCATAACGAGATCGTGTTTGGAGCTGGTACGGGATGATGTCTACCAAGATTGAAGTGCAAACGGAACGCTCGTTGTGTTGCAGTTACAGATTCGTTTGTTTTGGTAAACGTTTCCACAATGAAAGCGCGATGCTCACCAGTCCAATTCATGGCAGCAACTGAAAAAGAAACGACAAACAACGGCATTATAAAGAAACAAAGCAAAATGGCATTATATGAAAAAAATGGCATTATATGTACTTTTTGATGTGTCAGATCATTTTGCCTGACCCTTGTATTTGTAAAGAAATACTGCAGAAAGTCTGTTTTGCATTTGATCAGTTTATGATACCTATAATTTGTTATTTAAACATTTGGACGATCATTTAATAGATGCTTTAAAGATAGGCATTACTGACAGTTATTCTGTGAATGAAAAATAAATCATTCGGTGCATAACATCAATCCGAGGTTCTAAACGATTACAGTGGCAATAAATTGGATGGAAGGCTATGGAACAGTTCCTAGTACCACTGATAGTTTCTACTATCCACTACGGCTGTTATTCGGTCAGATGTGGCCCATTGAAAGCAGAATTGGACACCGGTATGGTGGTGAAAAACGTGGCGAATCCCTCGAAAGTCTCGCACCGAACCCACTTCTGCAAGACATATTGGAACTACTAGACAGGAGAGAGGAGGTACACAGGGGGATCTAACAATAGTTTTGCTGCCAAAATGGTTGGCAGTGGGTGCTTATTTAATTGAGTAAAGGTGGGATTTAGCAGAGGTATTGTTTTGGCTCGACTGAAGGCCATTCTCGTTCTTGAATATTTTCTCCCCAAGGAATTTGGAAGGTGCAAGCATGCCAACCTGGAAAGAACAAAGAAGAGAAGAGAATGAAGTGGCTGCGCATCAGAAAAAAGGCAGTCGGAGAGAGCGTGAAGCAGACAACGAAATGCAGAACGGAGCTTTCTTCAGGTTGTGTTTGAGGCTTCTGTGACAGCTGAATTCCCTTTCCTTGCTATTCTCTCAGGCATGATGTATCAGTCTTGGCTACCCCACACTATATTCAAATTATTTCTCAACTTCCCATTTTGCTGCAAAAGATAAACCAATGAGCTTAAAATGTATCTTCGGAGAAAACTGCCATGAAACCATCTTGCTTAGCTCAAATGAACCCAGACCGATTTGTGCTTGGAGTAAAATAACGGAGGACACACCATTTACCAAATGGAACATAAACAAAACACTTCTGAGGTTTTTTTTTAAAAACTACTCCTGATAAATGTCAGATGTGTGATGTTACATACAATGCGTTACATTGTTCATGGTAAATGTATCTTATTTTAAAATAACCCAGCTTGATCCTTCTGAGACATAAATAAGAGACGCACACGTTAGCATTGACAGCGTACTTCCTGGTGGCTGTTGTTTCATCAATGTAGCGTTACTGATGCCTAGAGACCAGTGTAGAATACTACTGTACTGCCGCTGTTTATTGTTAAGGAGAGTCTCACTATGCACTTCAGTCACTTTATTAACAAGCAGCGAACACATGTAGTGAACATTCACACAGGAGCTGCTGTCGGCCACTCTCTAAACTGCTAACCTGCTACTAGCACTCAGTTAACAGTCAACTATGATTTTTTTTTACTTATAGACAATATTCAACCAAAAAACTGATCATTTATTGATTAATTTTTCCAAAAAACACGACAGAGCGGGCGTGATGTTCAAACCGTGATGTAGTGAGGGACGACAATATAGTTTTACAAGCAGAAAACACTTCAAAGTGACTATACACGACGAGTGAACGGGATAAATGTTCATTTGTCACTTTTTCCCTTACTGAAGATGTGTGGCAGCGAGATCCACTCAGACAACCTTTTTTGAATTATAGTGCAATAGTGTTTCTCACCTTTTTTATCAAAATGCTGGCACTTGCAAACTTTCAGGTGGAAGGTTGGCGGTTCAAGCCTCGCTCCCTCCACCCAGTCACTGTTGTCGTGTCCTTGGGCAAGACACTTCACCCACCTTGCCTCCAGTGCTGCCCACACTGGTGTATGAACGTTTGGTGGTCAGGGAGACCGTGGGCATGAATTGGCAGCTACGTTTGTGGCTACAGATGTGGATTACCACCACCAGTGTGTGACTGAGGAGTGAATGAATAATGGGTTCACTTCACTGTGAAGCGCTTTGGGCACCGTGTCAAATGCGCTATATAAAATCAATCAATTATTATCATTATTATAAAAGCAGAGGCTTGTGGCGTAACTGTGTTAGCAAATAAATATGTCACATTGGGCTTTCCATAGCTGACAGACTGCTAGCGATACTTTTGAAGCTCATTTTATATGAATTAATGCAAGGAATATAGTAAGAACGGTCTAATTGTAATATTTTACACCCCATTAAAGCACTATAATTGTTAAATGGGTGTAAAATAACCATTAATAGCAAAAAAATAGCATTTGAAAATAAGTTAGCTCCAGCAGGTGAAGCGAGGCTAAATCCCATGTTGAGTGTGGCAGACAGTGTCAAGGTTGAACAGGAAGACAAAAGGGAGTTTGATGCACAGAAACAACCGTCTGCTCTCTTTGCTTATTGCCACTTGTTCAACAGTGCAGAATCTCTGAAAATGCCACGATGGCAGCCAGAACCATTATCATTGATTTATATACGCCCCGGAGCGTTCCTTACCCACCTTGATGCATCGTCTGCCAACCTCACAAAATAACTTTATCTCACTATCGGTAACTTGCTGTCAAAAATAATGATAGAGTTTGACTTGATGTTTGCTATCCTTCCAAGTGACGAGTCTTTGACTTTATACACTTGACTGAATCGTTTGATTTGACCCACCAGATTAATCCAATTCATAATTGATATTAAACACTTGACTTGATTATTGGTCATTATCATTTTACTGTTTGCAATGCAGAAATACCTGGCCTGTGATTTTGAGATTCCACAGCTGGTGTGTGAAGATCATCCATCCATCATTTTCTGTCTTTTATCACGTTCCAGCTGACAAGAGACGGGGTTCACCCTAAACTGGTTTTGTACTTGATTTCAACTCCTTCTGTCCCTAAGTGATTTACAGAACCAATAAAAACTAAAAAAATAATAAAAGACACAGAGGACCACACGACTCACGCCGAGTTAAAAGCCAGAGAATAAAAGTGGGGTTTAAGACGAGACTTAAAGCTTTCAACTGTGGGGGCCGTTTTTACATGAGGGGGAGTGTTCCACAGCTTTGGGCCGACTACAGAAAAGGCCCGGTCTCCCCTGGTCTTAGGAACCACCAGTTGGAGCTGGCCTTCGGACCTCAATGTGCGCGCTGGAGTGTAAATTTGGATGAGGTCCGAGATGTACTGAGGGGCCAGCCCCTTCAAAGCCTTAAAAACAAACAATAAAATCTAAAAATCGATTCTAAAACGCACAAGCAACCAGTGCAGGGAGGCTAAAATTGGGGTAATATGATCCCTCTTTTTGGTTCCTGTTAAAAGCTGTGCTGCAGAGTTCTGGACTAACTTAAGCGACAGAGTAATTTATGGCTTATTCCAGAGTAAAGCGCATTACAGTAGTCCAGACGTGACGAGATAAAAGCATGCATGGCTTGTTTGAAATGTTGCAATGATTGGATAAAAGCCGAAGATGATAAAAACAAGATTTTACAACGGCATTGATTTGTTTATTAAGTTTAAAATCACTATCAATGATGATGCCAAGGCTGGTGGCTGTGGGACTGACATGGTTTTTCATGGGGCCTAAGTCCAAGAGAGGGTCATTATTATTAAGGATAATAACTTCTGTCTTCCCCTCATTGAGCTTTAAAAAATTTTGAGCCAACCAGACCTTGACGTCACTTTAGCACTCAAGAAGGGGAGTCGGGGGGCATGGTCATTTCTTGTGATCGGTAAGTACATCTGGCAGTCATCTGCATGAAAGTGATAGGAGATGCCATGCTTTCTAAAAATTGTGCTAAGTGGGATTAGGTACAGAGCAAATAGGATGGGTCCCAGGATTGATCCCTGGGGGACTCCACATTCAAGGGGGCAGTAGATGATGTGAAGTCACCAAGTCCCACAGTAAAGCATCTCCCTGAAAAGTAAAACCTAAACCAATCAAGGGCAGTCCCCCTGACACCCACACAGTTTTCCAAGCGAGATAAAAGAATAGTGTGGTCCACTGTGTCAAAGGCAGCAGTCAGGTCTAAAAGCACTAAAATGGCTGAACCGCCAGTATCAGTCATTAAAAACAGGTCATTAAAAACCTTTAAAAGTGCAGACTCAGTGCTATGAAAGGCCCTGTAACCTGACTGGAAGGTGTCTAAAATCCCATTTTCATCTAAAAAAGGCTGCATCTGTGCAAGAACACTTCTTTCTAAAATCTTTGAGATAAAAGGTAGTTTAGAAATGGGCCGATAATTTGATAAAATTGAAGGATCAAGACCTGTTTTTTTAAGCAAAGGTTCAACAGCAGCCTTTTTACAAAAGGAAGGAACAATACCAGAGGACAGGCTGCTGTTGATGATATCACACACATAGGGGCCAATAGTTGCCCACACCTCCCTATGCATGTCACTTCCCGGATGCTTTTTAACAAAAAATTCAAAGCGGGCCTCATGCACTGCAGTGTGAGCAAGTGGACCAAGTCATTAAGTCCTGGTGCAAGGTGTTGTTCTTATTTCTGAAAAGTGTTTAATTCTATGTCGACACACATGGTCGACCACTTTTGTCTAGATAAAATTAAATCAATAAAAACAAACCAAAAAAGCTTGGAGGGGCAAGACGAAAAGAACCGACGCTTACCTTCGGCATAGCCTTTGCTGCAGACCTCTCAGCCGTTCTTTCATCCCCCTTTCCCATTTAATTTGCACAAATAGAGGAAAACTATTTTTTAAAAATTATTATTGCCCAGTCTTCTTATGTCTCTGTTGAAAGTTACAATAAAAATGCTCAAGCAATGGCTATTTACGCTTAAACGGGTGCCACTGTGCGGGAATTGTTATTTTCATGACAATCCCGTCCGTGGATGTTAGCAGCAAGACAAATGAAAGGTGATTTATCTTTGTCTAAATGGATACAAGCACCCTGATCCGTTTTGTGTTGTGATAAATTATGCCTGCAATTACCAACCGTTTCTTCTGGCTGAGCACAACCACTGGTGCTTGAGTGGCTTTTTTGGCCCCAGATTATAAATCGCACATGTTTTGTTATGTAAGTCGACTATTATGTATGTTCCCCGTTGAGAAATAGCTTGACAATGTATTTAATTCATACAATCATGTATGTTCTGTGCATTTGCAGCTCTATTAGGTTGCGGTGCTCCATTTAAACTGTTGAAAAAAAAATTGCACTTATCACCCAAGTTCAAAAAGAATGTAACTACTATAAAACTCATTTAGATAACAAGCACATGTCAAGTTTTGGTATGCAGTAATCCCTCGTTTATCGCGGTTAATTGGTTCCTGACCCGACCGTGAGTCATAAATGGAATATTTATGTAGTTAGAACACCAAAAACATTATAAATACATTATCAGAGACATGAAATAACACTCCGAAAGTCACCTTTACACTTGTAATACCCAGTATAGTAGACATAACAAGAGTAAATAAGCTGTTTAAGACATAAATAAGACTCCTGCTTGTGTGTGTTACAACAAATGTGTTCCCTACGGGACCTGAAAGAGGCGAACAGGAAGTGATGTCGGGGTTTCAGAGTTGAGTTCCAGCTTTGAGCTGCAAAAGTAGCCCGTTTTTTTAATTACAGATTATTATGGCTGTTGTGAGATAATTCAAACATGCAATAAAAGCCTGTTGTTCCGATGATCAAGTCTTAACAGTGTGTCTCGCCGAACATTACAGTAACACTACTGACCAATGTAGAGTACTACATTTCATTTCATTTGAATGTCTTGTATTTGTAGTTTAGTTGATTAGGCCATTTTTATGCTTGCAAAAGCTTAACTTACTACTTAAAATACCTAACATTTGCTTAAATATGCATTTTTTTTTTTTTTTACGAATAGGCCGTATTCAAACACAAAACAGCATGACTTATTAATTTATATGTTTTGAAAAAATGTGATAGTGTCACGATCCTGCTGCCGCTTTTTTCTCGACGTTGCAGAACCCTTTTTTGGAAGTTCCTGGGGCGGAGCCACCTGCTGCACACCTGTTGCCAAGTGCTCATCTGCTGTTTGCCACACTCAGATGCTGATATGTCTTCTGTGCCACTCCACGGCCTTAAGCCTGTTTTATGCTAGGTCCGTGGTCCGAGGTCCGTGCGGCTTAGTGCGGACAAATTGTTACGTGTGGGTGAGCGCTGGACCCCAGATGCAGAGGCAGGAGGAAGCAGGTGTGCAGGTAAGCAAGTCTTTCAATAATGTCTTTTAAATGGAACAAAAGGCGATGGTCCAGCGGGGAGGCCCCCGGGGGCAGGGGCTCGGCGGCTGAGGATCGAAGTTGGTGCGCTGTGAGGAGGGTTTGGATATGAGACTCTAGGACCTACAAGCGTGTGTCCTGGCGTTCCGCCATACCCTTCATGCCGAGGTCCAGAGCTTCAAACTGCTCCTCCTGCGTCTTCAGGCACTGTACCAAATTGCGGAGAGCAACCCTGCTCGGGTCCGCCTCCGCGAGTACTGGATTATTCTGTTACGTGTGGGTGAGCGCTCGACCCCAGATGCAGATGCAGAGGCAGGGGGAATCAGGTGTGCAGGTAAGCAAGTCTTTTAATAATGTCTTTTAAATGGAACAAAAGGCGCTGGTGCATGCGAAAAAGACAGAACACAAAAGCACCATGAAGACCTGACTTGGAGGAGGCCTGGGGTTTCCTTCTGGAGAGCCAGGAGCACTGGGCGCACACTGGGCGACGCCGGGAATAGTTTAGTCCACAGGAGGGAAAGAATAGTTCCACTAAACTGCAAAGAAGGCGTAAAAGGGTAAAAGCCAGAACTGAGCAGTCCTTATGTGCGGCACAAACCATCAAGAATAATCCAGCATCTGCCAGGTGCAATCCCTCAGCTTAAATGAGGTCGGCGATGATCATCAGGGGCAGGTGCGCCCGGTAGTCCTGTCTCCTCCTTTTTTCGTTACTTCTTCCAAAGGGTTCCTGCAACAAAGGACACACCCAGGAGAAGGCAGGGAAGTGCAGAGTGCACGGAGAGAGAGCAAACTGTGACACAAATGACGTCATTTTCGCACCCGAGCGGCCCTTTTCATGAGAAAAAGTATGCGGACGTAGACACGCGGAAAAAAATGGCATACGAGCAGGAGCACATTTTCATGCCAAGTCCCTGTGGTGTTAAAGGACGAGTGAGCACCTTCTCTTCCTTTTCTGTCGCAGCAGAAAATAAATACAACACAATTCCTCTTCTTCAAGAAGGAGACGCGCAAGTGTCACCATGTTGGAAGTCGAGTAAACAATGGCAAACTTCTGCCCCCTGCAGTTTGGGAGCAGGCGCAGCAGGGAGTACAAAGTCACACGGTCTCTTGAGCGGGTTTCCGCGCAGCTCGTTCGTGCGGAAAGTGTAACCCAGCCTTTAGTCATTCTCCTTGCCTTGCTTAGCTTTGTTATCTGCTCTTTGTATTTTTTGGTGTGTGGTCTCGCCGCAGCTGCGCTGTGATTTTTTCGTTACTTCTCCCTTGCTGCAACCTGGCGGGGGGGCAGCGGCAAAAAGTTTGCCTACCCTCTCGCCCTTCGAGAGGGATGGGAATTCATTAGGAGAGTACATATCAGAGAGCCGACACCTTAACTGCTACTGCATCACTTTTATCTAAAAATCAATAGACAGTCATCACATCACATTAATCTGGGACATGCAATCCTGAAATATTAGTCATGGCTCACAAATGTTGTGAAAACGCATGGCCTGATCTACTAAGAGTGAGTGATCATGACTGCTTGTGCAATTTTTAAGAGGTGTAAAACTAGTGCGGACGCCCTATTTAATGGAAGATTTTACCGGCTGTCACCATGAACAAAACAAAAGATGAGGTTTGAAGCCATGGAGCTGGAGATCTTGGTGGAGGATGCAAATAAACTGGTGAACTGCAGCAGAGACTTTGGATCCTAATAGTTAATTCATAGACATAGACTTAGACACTCAAAAGGGAAAGAATATAAGATATTTACAAATAGTGATTAAAAATATAAGTAAACACAAGTAAATTGGAATGAATGAAGTCCTGTAGCGTTCACTGTGGGCGCGGAACTGGAGGAGTCTGATGGAGAATGAGCTCCGCTGCCCCTCTTTTTTTGATGGAGTGGGTGAGTGCGGTTGTCCAAGATGGAGAGCAGTTTGTGAAACGTCCTCAGTGTCACAAACGCCTCCAAATGAGCACCAATAATTTGTCCTGCTTTCCGGAGCTCCCCCAATAAAACACAGCAAAGTACAGCTGCTCCTCCTCACAGCAGGAACATACTGTGGTGTTAGTAGCACCAGGTTGTGATCTGACCGTCCGCGGGGGGCAGGGCAATGGCACTGTATGCATCCTTTGAAATAATCCTGAGTTTTATTGTCCCGGCTTGTGCAAAAGAGATTGGTGGAAAGCGGGAAAAACAGTGCCCAAAGTTACGTGATCCCAGAAATGAAAAGGAGGGCCTCTGGGTGTTTGGCCTGTTGCCTTGCCACAGTGGTGTGGATCGTATCAAACACTGCAGCCTCGTCTGCTGAGGGAGGAAATATGATGTAGCGCAATAACACAAGCCTTACCTTTCATGAGTATTATGTACTATGCTATGAATCACTCTGCTTGTATGTAACTGTGCTAAGTTGAAGTCACCATATTGATTGTGTGCCTTGCTGGCCAAAGGAGTATACGCTATCAGTGCTAACTGTCACCATACTGCCTTCTGTTGTCTTCGATGCTGCCGCACCTCCGGTCCAGCTGCTGAATTGACAAATCACATTTGGTTTCCCACAATGAGAATCGACACATTGTTTCTCTGGGCACTCCTGCTTTCCACCGCTGTGATCGCTCATCCACGGCTGGCTAACACACAGCAGACACAACTCCGGCTGTGCTCCTCCTTCCAGCTGGACTTTATGCTCACCAGGATGTTCCCAGTTGGCCAAAATACATCCACCATGTATCCCGGAGCAGCTTTATACATGACAACACTGCTATTCCCTCCTTCAGGTCACTGGACTCATGAAAGTCATGAAAGTGAATGTGTTAGGACTCTCGGAGATTTTTCATACTGGCTACGTTATTATCCGCGCTCTCACATCAGACTCCGGTAATGGCGCGTCACATTCCTGCTTTTGACCAGCACTACCGTTTCAGAGCAGAAAGACACAGCGGTTTAGGACTGGATTCAGGAAGAATGAACACATGTTGGTCCATCCCTTCATGTTAAAATGTTTGGTTTTCTCCATCAACTTTTGTTTTGATTTTTGTTTGCACTTCACGTAACCCTAATAACAGAAGTCATTATGCCATTAATATTATTATATTGTAGTTCCCATTCACTTTTAATTGGTAATGAGTCCGTAAAGGGCCATCACTGGATCTGTATCCGGGCCGAGGGCCGTTATTTGGTGATCTCCCACTTTTTATTGGTGAACATTAATTTTTTTTTACAGATTTCTGTGCTAGTATTACAAATATTTTACCTGGAGACGTCAACATTCATGTGAGCAATCCCAATGACACTCGATTTTAATTCCACCTTGCACCGCGATTTAACAAGGACAAGACCCGACCACGATAAGTGAACTAGTAGGATTCCTTATTTAGAAATGAAATATTTTTGTAGTTAGAGCATAGAAAACCTGTTTAAGACCTTCCAAATATGTTTTTTTTTTTTAGCATTAGAGCCATCTAGACATGAAATACCACTGGTGTAGTCACTTTAAAAGTTTTAAAGTATTACACAAAATACTTGGCATAATAGAAAATAAGACTTCTTCGACATGAATAAGACTTAGACTCTGACGTTAGCAAGGGCAGCATACTTGATGGCTATTGTCTCAATGTAACGTTCTTGACACCTAGTGGCCAGTGTAGTAGGATACTAGTGCAATAGCGGAGTGAGCATTCACAGAGGAGCTGCTGTCAGCCACAACTCACACCAGTCACTAGCATTCTCCACACTGCTAACCGTGCTAACACTCAGCAAAACAATGTCACAGATATTACACTATATATGAAACATCTTCTAAATGCCTTACATTTGTATGTTTGTTCATTTTGCCGTTTTTATGATTGACAATGATTCATTTGGGCCAAGAATAGGTACAATTTGCATATGTTTTAGCTATTAGGCTATATTCCACCACAAAACAGTGATCATTTATTAATTTTAAAAAACGTGATACACTGAGGGCACAATGTTTGAACTGAGATGTAGCGAGGCACGACTATGTCGATTTCCTCACATACAACAAAGGTCATATTTTGGACTTGGTCTGTTGCTTGGGTACCTTTTTAATCTTTCCTGTGCTGATCTTCCATCTTCAGAGCATCCCGTTTTAACTTTTGCTATCAATCTTCCTGTCTCCCACCCGTGAGTGTACAATATCCTTCCGTAACAATAAAAAAGTCACTATAGCTGAACTCAACAGTCTTTCCACATCAATTACCAGCCTACTCTCTCTGTCACTGAGCTGGTCGACCACTACAAGTGCACTCTACACTCGGCATTTGACTCCCTTTCCACCAGAACTTGATAACTTCCTGTTTACCTCAACTCAACTCCCCTTGGCTTAACGCCCGCACTGGCTTGGCTCCCACCAGTACCATGTCGGCTCTTCTCCCTACAAGATCTTACCGGATTTCCGATCTGATCATGTCTTCTAAGTCCTCCACTTGACCCCCATCCAACCTCATTAGTTAGAGAATGTAATATGAATTTATTCATAAGAAGTAATGCCCCTATAGTAACACCTGAGGCAAATGTACATTCATCACACAAAATACAGGGGAGTGAAAAAGTGTTTGCCCCCTTCCTGATTTCTTGTGTGTTTGTCACACTTAAATGTTTCAGATCTTCAAACAAATTAAGATATTAGTCAATTTTAAGGTCATGCCGAAGCATCTCAGTAGGATTCAGGTCAGGACTTGACTGAGTTGACGCTTCGAGCCGCCGTCCGCGGTTGTTGTCCGATGTTGGTTGTGTTACAAAGACTTCGAAAAGTTTCTGCCAACGCTAGCATATTCTCCAACAACGCCACTACTTCGTGTAGTTCCTAGTAGGTGGCTGGTTTTGCTTTCATGCTTTCATCTTTTCCACTTTCTGCTTATTCTTCTTTGGCAGTTTTTTTCCTTACTTCAGTTTCACCCAGGACACGTTGGAGAGACTATGTCTCCCGACTCTCCTGGGAACGCCTGGGGATCCGCCGGGGAGAGGAGATGGATGGATAATCGGTAGTCTGCTCATAACCCTGCCCCCTTTACGTGAGCGCACTCGAGACAAGGAAATCCTGACTTGACCAATCAAGTTGGTATCCAGCTTTGTTGTACCGTTTATTCCACACCTTCAATGTTTAGCTTGGTTAAGCCGGAAAACAAAAAAGAGATCCTGGAGCAGCTTAAACGTCATAAAAGCTGTGATTGGTCTGCTTGTACGGTGCAGAAGAAAGGAAACCGAGCATGAAGTTGTCCATTGTTTGTGTGCTTATACGAACAAATAAGCACGTTTGATGGTTATGTTGTGCATTCAGTGTTTAATCTTGAAGATTTCATTTACATTGTGTGCTAAATGCGAGATGGTCTTCTTACGTGGTGCAGTGACTAATTACTGTATTTTGCGAGCTGCATGAGCCTGTTATTTATTTCTTGACCACATGCGCTATGTAAGAAAGCCCACAATTTTAAGATTGTGTCTATAACTCAAAAGCGTCCACGTCGTAACATGGGACATTTAGTACACAGAAAGATGTTGCACAAACAGATTTTTTAAACTTTGAATTGAACAATTGCTTTTTTCCAAACAGTGCATGTAAAACGACGAGTCATTCATTGCTGTCTTCTTCCCCCTGCGTCTTCTTCAGTGTCGGAAATGAACAGCATCTTAAATCCTTTCTCACGCAATTTGTCAGTCTCTCTTTCTCTCTTTCACTGTCGCTCTCAGTGTCACTCAGTGTCCTCTCCATCACGCAGTAGTCCAGCCTTTTGAAACCCATTGGTGATGACTTGAGAGCCACTGGCAGACGTGAGCAAAAGTTGCTAAATCGATCGCCTTTAACTTCAAAGCTGCATCATGTGCATTTCTTTGTGTGTTTTCCATGATGAAGGTGCGTGCATGCCGCGCAAAATGGCTGTTCTAAAGTACAGGAGATGTCGTGAATTTAAAACGTGACCATAAATTTGCCACATCAGGATTCCAAGCGTGAGAAAAAAGGAGCGGCTTATAGACCCGAAATCATCATTAGGAATTCTGGTTATGAATAACATTATTGTTCGCATGCCATGTTATTGCAGACCACAGCATAGAATATGAAGATCGCAGTTCACCGCATCTTACCGAAAACAGTAAATTGTTTCTTTTACAAAATAATCAATTATATAACCATCATCAAATGTTTTACTGTGTGCTTATTGTGGTTTGTGTTAAGTGTGCAGGGGTACGCGTTAAATGGCTTCGGGTCAAATGTCTGAAGGTTTCGAATATCACTCCTCCTCAAAAATGTATTAATTATTAAATTATCACTGTTTCGAGATTGACTATGGCCCATTATTAGTAAAAAAAAAAAATTGAAATACAAGTTATATGTAGTATTCTGAGCACTAGGCATCAGTTTTGCCCGAAGTCAGCTTGAATAGGTTCCAGCATACCTCCGCGACACTAATGAGGACAAGCGGCATAGAAAATGGATGGATGGAGATTACAACACATTACTGTCACACTGCATGTAGTCAACCATGGCATGTACGGCATGATAGAGTGAAAAGAAGTTCTCCTATTCCTTGTGGAAGTGGTAAGTTTTTGGCTTCTTGTTATGTCTTTCGTCCCCACTCCATTTGAAACCCTTCCTTAAGTAAGTAACTAGTTAGCTTGCCAGCATGCTACACAGACGTGGCCGTCTCTTGTGTCCCTGCAGTGATGCCGTAGCCTGTGCATTAGCAATGTGGTGTACCGGGGACGACATGGGCGTTATTTCATGTCTACCCGGCTCTGATACCGGGGGAAAAAAAACTTATTTAGAAAATCATAAAACATTTTTAGTTTTCTATGCTCTTTGAAAATATTCCATTTAACTTTGAATCCTACTTTGTGGAAATTCACTTAGCTGTTGGGTCTGGAACCAATTAACCATGATAAACGAGGGACAACTGTATTTCTGATAGATACAGTAGGTGACGTACTTTTGCTAACGGCTTTGTTTTTACTATCCCTATGCATGTTTTCTGCCGCGGTTATATAAATTGTTCAAAATTGATTTTCAAGTCAGTTATTGCTAATCAGAAGACTCATGAATCACTGCACTTACTATGCAAAAAGATGACTGATCAAAAGATAAATTTACTGTCGAGGGAGCACATCATGTGTCTGCTATAATTTGAGCGAGGTTCATTGCAAAGTAATGCATTATTGATGGTGACCAATACACAAGCCAGTGTAATAAATCAGCTTCAAGTTTCTCATGAATGAAGGGTCTTACGGGATGTACGGTTAAATAATTAGACAAAACAGTATCAGTGATTAACAATGAGCACAATATGTAACAGTAATATTTTATTGTGAGGTCCAGCAAGCAGTCGGTAATGAATCCCACATCATTTTAAAATAAATCCCATTGGGTTTAATTTTACCCAGTACATGCAATGCACAGAATCTGTATGCTCATGCTGTATGTCTCCATTCTGTTCATATCGACACCTATTGCATTTGCATGTTTTTCATCTGCTTGTACATTGTCTATTTACATATATAGTGTGTATAGATGGGCAACACCTGTGGATAAATTCATGACCCATCAATGAGACTTGCATGAATGGAACAATTCGTTGGCAAGCTGTTTGGGAAGATGAGGGAAGCAACTCGGTCAACACAAACACACACTGATGAAAGACACTCACACACAAAGAACAGCGAGTTCATTTGCATTAGAACAACAGGATTACCCTGATATTTAGTCACACTGGAGCAGGATTATGATCATTGCCAAATGAAAGTCAAGGATTAATGCCTGGATATGCAGTACTACGAAGCTGGTTCACTTAGCAGGATATGTTGTCTTGGTACCTTATGCAGTGGAGCTAACCTGGCCCCAGCAGGCTATGTTTGGGGATAAAAGTTAAAACCTTCTCCTACTGACGAATCAGTTGTCTCTGCCGTTCATTGACTGTAGATCGGCTTTTGAAGATACAACGAATCCGTTGGCACACTCCAGATTCCACAGTGTCTTTGTTATACTGTATGTAATGGAGTTTGTTATAATGTTTAAAATTTCAAAGAACCTGTTGGAAACTTTTTTTTTCCCCCAAGTGCTCTGACCATTTTTTTGTGGAGTTATATTCACAAATGCCGAAAATGGTCCGATCCCTGCAATGTTAAAGAGTCCTTATGGATCCAGACGGTGATCCGGATCACCGCCAAAATTTAATCAGTATTTAATCCATATCCCATTTCCGACAATTCCTGATTATTTCATCCAAATCCACTCAAAACTTTACAAGTTATTTTGAACACAAACAAACAAGCAGATAAATGTGCCGCGCTTGCGCTTTCCCAAGGTAATTCGTATAATGACAACAAGATAATAAAGCTGTTCAGTGACACTTGAGAAAAAGTTAGTACGTACCCAATGAATGTGATATCCACTTGTGGCTTCCCCGTGGGACAAAAATGAGCTCCGAACTAACCGCATTGCTTGTTTGTTTGTTTTTTAAACAAAATGTCAATGTGGTAAGTCACATTTGGAGTTCAATCTGGACCAGAAGCCAGGCGGATAACTCTAGCTAGCTAGCTAGCTAGCTAGCTGCCTGCCGCCAATGTAAAGTACAGCCAGTGACAGACAGGCAAAGCTTTTAAACAAAAATGCAAGAATATTGAGAATAATCGAGTGGCGTAGCCTATCTCAAGCTCAACACGGGACGCGTCGTTATGTTGGCATCCCTACATGGCACAGCAGATATGTAGGATTTGCCGCCGCATGCCGATCAATTTTTGTGATCGGCATGTCACATGTTTTTTTCGGAAATTGGCTGGTGGCCGTAAGACTTGAGCATCCCTAGGTTTTATAGTTTTGTAAGTACAGTTTTACATGCAAAAAACAATTCAAATGATTCAAATTCAAACGGAACATGAACACTTAAGGTTACTTTTACCTTTATTAAAGTATGATTCTTGATGTGATTGTTCCGAAAGCAAAGGTTACACAGGCCAGGGAGCACTGGGTAGCCAATACAAAAGACGGAAATGATCCAAAGTTAGTGTCTTCTCATGATTGAGCTTGTTTATTAATCAGCAGTGCATGGCTAAAGCTAACTACTCCAGTCTCCTTACTGAATCACTCATCACAAGGGTCCACACTCTGCTGGCATAATAATGTCATTACATTGTCAAAATGAAACTGCATATAAATGTATAGTTAGTAAGGTTCAATTATTAACACAAATTGTGTGGGGGTGTTTGTTTCATTTACAAATCTGCATGTAGCATTTGCAACCTTCTACACATGCACATGTCAATATATAGAGGCAGGCAAAATGATCCCGTGCATTTTCATGTAACAGTATTATCGCGAAAGTATTCTTGTCACGTTTTGATGTCGTGACACCCCTAATTTTGTTTTATTCATTTTTTTATTCCACTTGCGTTTCTCCTGTGTTTTATTGTGACCATAATCACAATCAACAAAAGGCAAAATCATTCAGTGATCTTGAAAAATTGTAAGTAAAAAGTATCAGTGTCTGCAATATTGTCTTTACTTGGTGTCAGATCCATACAAAAATTTGCAGTATCACCCACCCCTAATAGGTGCCTCCTTCAAATTAACACCTACGTACATGCTCTCTGCAGGAAATGCGCTACGCAGTTTCCTCTGCACATCACTGTGAGTGAAATCATGTCAGAATTATTATTACATGGCTGACAAGTGAAATTATTTCCAAAAATGTTTTTCCCAGGGCTGTTGTCACTGCTGCCTTTATTCTGCCCCCACACATTTTCCTTTCCATGTTGAGCTTTAAAAAGAGAAGAGTACAGCCTTTGGGTTATGACAGCTCTTGAACTCCATAGGTAGGAGCTCTTTTATTCTCTTCGAAAACTAAATCCTTGCTCTGGACCTTGACATTTAAAAACTTTAATTAAGACCAATATTAGTAAAAAGGTGTGAGAGATTTCAGTTGTTGTCGAGTTGATGAAAGTTATAGATTCATTCTTTTCTCTTCATAGTGGCATTTGCTTTCTTGTCAAACATCTATGCAGCCTGATGCATGTTAACCCATAAGAACTCCGACCCATTTGCGCTTGGAAGAAAATGATGGGTGATACTGTATATCACAGACCCAGCGGAACACATAGAAAACTCTTTTCGTGATGGTCCTTGTCATTAATCTGTTTAGATTCATCCGGTCCGACGAAAGACGAAACACAAAATACATTTTTTCCATCATATAAATCCAGTGAATCAATTGCAGACACCCCAAAACATGAACGCAAAATACATTTTACCGAGAATAATTCTAGAATGATAAAATGATATAATAAATGATTAGTGACCATTTAACATCACTTTTACCTGTACAGTCGTCCCTTGTTTATCACGGTCAATCGGTTCTAGACCCTACTGCGATACGTGAATCTCCGCAAAGTAGGATTCAATATTAATAAACGGATTTAGTGCATAGAAAACCTGTTTATGGCTTTCTAAATACATTTTTTAAAAACATTATTAGAGCCCTGTAGACATGAAATAACGGCCTGATAGTCACCTTTACACTCTTATAATTCTTTGCTTGCACCACATTGCTAATACACAGTCTGCAGGATCACTGCAGGGACACAAGACGGCCACGGCTTTAAGCATAGCAGGCTAACGAGCTAACTAGTCAGTATCTGATTTATTTATTCAAAATTTAAAAAAGGGTTTCAGAGTGGAGAACAAGGACAACGCTTTAAGGCAAAAACGTACCACTTCCACACGTAATGGGAGACATTTTTTTCACCCTTTTATGTTAGACATAACACAAAATGCAGTTTTTAAAGGAAAGTTTTTGTTAAGGGAGAAAAAAAATCCAAACCTACATGGCCCTGTGTGAAAAAGTGATTGCCCCCTAAACCTAATAACTGGTTGGGCCACCCTTAGCAGCAACAACTGCAATCAAGCGTTTGCGATAACTTGAAATGAGTCTCTTACAGCGCTGTGGAGGAATTTTGGCCCGCTCATCTTTGCAGAATTGTTGTCATTCAGCCACATTGGAGGGGTTTCCAGCATGAAGCGCCTTTTTAAGGTCATGCCACAGCATCTCAATAGGATTCAGGTCAGGACTTTGACTAGGCCACTCCAAAGTCTTCATTTAGATTTTCTTCAGCGGTGGACTTGCTGGTGTGTTTTGGATCATTGTCCTGCTGCAGAACCCAAGTTGGTTTCAGCTTGAGGTCACCAACATTCTCCTTCAGGATTTTGTGGTAGACAACAGAATTCATGGTTCCATTTATCACAGCAAGTTTTCCAGGTCCTGGAGCAGCAAAACAGCCCCAGACCGTCACACTACCACCACCATATTTTACTGTTGGTATGATGTTCTTTTTCTCGAATGCGACGTTACCTTTACACCAGATGTAACGGGACACACACCTTCCAAGAAGTTCAACTTTTGTCCTGTCAGACCTGTCCGAGTATTTTCCCCAAAGGTCTTGGGGGTCATCAGATGTTTTCTGGCAAAATATATGTTCCTGGGACTGCAGCTGGATGACTAGCTGGACTGGTTTGACAACCTGAACACTTTGCACAGGCAAGGACAGAGTCGTCTGTACTTTCTGAGGAGGTTGTGGTCCTTCAACATTTGTGATAAACTACTGCAGATGTTCTATCAATCTGTTGTGGCCAGTATTCTCCTCAATGCTGTGGTGTGTTGGGGATTCAGCATTAAGAGGAAAAATGCTGGACTTCTCCGCAGTGAGGACCGCTGGCTCTGTGGTGGGCATAGAGTCGGATCCTCTGAGGACTCCTGACATATTATATGGGAGCATGGAACTATATGATTAATATATTCCTTCACAACTAATGATGGCGGCCACCGTCCATCCACATCCACAAAGTCAGGGAAATTGCAATAATACAGCAGGAAAGAAGTGATGGGACGAGCAAATGGTCCGTAGTACCAATGCCTTTCCGAGCCCCCTTCATTTGAAACTACAACGAAAGCCGAAATTATATCCACTGCTCATTCAAGTTCACTTTCCAAAAGTTACTTTCATGGTGTTTTTAAGCAAATGTTACTATGATTTCCGATTGGAAGATATGTAGGCTTTGTAGGAAATATAGTAGGTGTTAGATTGACTCTGTGGGGGGTAGTCATAGCTTCTACAATTAATTAGCTCCCACCGTCCTACTGTTGTGCTAGGCTCTGATCATTAAGGATTTGACACTCATCTTCTTCCTTATCGCCCACTCTCTTTGCTGTTGCAATTAAATGATGATTTGTACAAAGACAGTAAAAGGATAATACGTAAGGCAGGCGCGGGCTTAACATGATCAGGCGCGCTTATGGCACCGTAGCATGATCCCAGTGATATGACAAGCCGTGTGCAGATCTTCGGTAATTGAAGCTGTGCTTTTTGAAGATGGAAGGACGCTTTTAATTTCCAACTCAGTCTCCAGGCTTCTCTGATAGCAACTTCAGATAAAATGCAAGCTTGTCTTCCTTTATTCATTTGGACCCCAAAGAGGAACACATTTAAATCCCATGTCTCATTGCTTAAGCAATTAGTAATTCCACAGGCAAATAACGATACATTGTCATGAACACACTGGTAAAACAGTAATGCCCAGAAACGGATCCTCGCTCATGTACATATTATTTTATCTTTTTTTAATGCACTGTTAGATCCGTTTATTCACAAAAACTCCTGTTTTCTCATTTCACTGGCATGATAGGAAAGAGAACAAAGGCATTTAAACAAAAATATTCAAGTACGTCCACACAATGTCCCACTTTTTTTCTTAACTCTGCTGTTAAGAGCATAAGAACCCAGACCCACTTCTGCTGAATGGAAAATGATGAGGGATATACCGCCAACGAAATGGAACACATATTCAAAAATACTGCTAATTAAATGTCAAAGATGTGTAACATTACATATACAGTGCCTTGCACAAATATTCACCCCCCCTTGGATATTTTCAGCCTTCAATTGATTTTAGAAATGAAATCATTGCCAAGCAATTTGACTTTTTTGGTAAGAATTACATCAAAGTGAAAACCGATTTTTAAAAATTAGCGTTGGTTAATTAAAAGATATTAAAAGGTAATGTAAAGGACAAACTCTTCACCCCCTTCAGGTCAGTAATTAGTAGATGCACCTTTGGCCGCAATCACAGTATAGTCTGTGTGGACACTGCAATTACCCCCATCCTATCTTGCAAAACAGCTCAAACTCTGTCAGGTTACTCAGGGTTTGTGAACGGACTATTCGAGTTCGTCATTTTATTGAGATCTGGGCTTTGACTTGCTATGCCATGATTCACGATAGTTTGTGGTGAAACGTAGCGTCTCCCAATTTTTGTCTCATCGGTCCAAAAAAAACTTCATTTGGACAAATTCCAAGCGAGGCTTCAATGTGAGATTTTTCAACATGCCACTCTCTCATACAGCGACTGGTGAAGAAGCCAGTTGTTGTGTATTCAGTCTCTCACATCTGGACAGCTCAAGTACTTAAACTCCTTTTGGTGGCCTTCTTCACCAGCCTTCTACTTGCCCGCTCAGTCAGTTTGAGAGGATGGCCAGCTCTAGGCAGATTTAGAAAAGTGCCGTATCCTTCCATTTCTTAATTAATAGGGATGCCCGATAATATCGGTCTGGTATTGGCATCAAAATGTAATATTGGTCAATATCGGTATCGGTTTCTTCCCTATAATGAAAGCCGATATGGCCCCTCAAGCGCCAAAGTCACAACATTGCAACATTGCATTGTTAGAAATTACACTTTACACCAGGAGATGGTAGACATCTCTGTAACTTTCATCCGAGCGACATTTGTGGACATGTTTTTATGCAAAGTTTAGGAGTTTATAGACGTTGAAGCCCCCCGTGCGTGCAGCTGCTGTAGCAGTGGAGCCGCTCGACATAACAGTCCACGCGCAGCATATCCACATGAGCCGATACTTTGCTGAGCTGTGATAGGGGTGGCAAGACGTGATGGGTTGTCAAAACACCGCTAATAGTGAGGTGGGTAGCGGGAATGTTAAAAAAAAAAACGCGCAAATGGCGGCAGGCAGACGCGGCAGGCTAGACTCCTGAATCCTGTATCCATTAGCTTCACAACAAATATGTGGATAGATAGATAGATAGATAGATAGATAGATATATAGATAGATAATCTCCAAGAGAAATGCACATTTCTAGCAGCTTTCTAGATAATAATTATTAATACTAATTATTAATAATAATAATATATAATAAGGTAGTAAGTCCAGTCCGTTTTGGTCCGGTGATGTTACACACATTGGTATCGGAAACGGAATTTGGGAGTTGGACAATATCGGAATATTGGTATCTGCAAAAAAGCCAATATCGGACATCTCTATTAATTATGGATTTAACTGAGGTCCGTAGGATGCCTAATGCGTTGGAAATGTTCTTGGAGCCATCGCCTATCCTAAACCTTTCAATTATCTTTTGTCTTCATTACCTGGACTCAGGTGATCTCCATTTCACTAATTGTGGCACCGCAGGCATCAACTAGTTGGATCTCTGCTGAATTAGCTCAGTCACTTTGAATAATTTGCACTTATTTTCATGATATGTTTGTAAAAAGCTGCTTTTTAAAAATTGTTGTCAAAAAAGAAAAATTACATTGACCGTGATTTCATTTCTAAAAGCAATAAAAAGGCTAAAATATCCAAAGGGGTAAATACTTTTGCAAGGCAATTCCTTATTTGCGTTCCTTATTTGAAAAGAACTCAACTTTACACGTTTTTGTGCTTAATACTACAAATGTACTTTGAGTTATTTTGAATAAATATGTTCTTTGGTTCAATTCAAAGTGACAATTATTACCATTATTGCTGTTATTACTAAAACACTATGTCATGTCAGGCTTTTAAGGCTAAATGTGATGTTTTGTAGCTTGTTTTCTGAATTGATTTAATAAATATTGTAATATAGTTTAACTGTAATGTTGGACACCACTAAAAGCATGGTAATTGTTAAGTGAGTTTAAAATGATTTGTGTTTGTGTTACATCCTGCAATTTTGGGGAAGTCATGTCCCCATTTAATAAAAACTAAAAATAATACACATTTATTTAAATAAAACATTATTTGTGTACAAACTCCTTGAGGCTGTTGTTCTCCAGGGAAGGAAGGATGCTGGGCTGCTGTTTGTGTATTTCAATTTAAAAAAAATCAAAAAAGGCTGGTTTTCCTCTCTATAGAAGGACGGCAGCGACAAGCACTTATCGTGCGTCTAAGTGTACGACACTCTTTCTCCATTTCATTGTCCAATTAGCACGAAAATTGATGTCACACACACACAAAATTCTATTTCATTACACAGGTTGAAGAAAGTCATGGTGTGTAATACATAATACATGTTTGTGCAAACATTATATTGGCGACATGGTGACAAATAAACAAGTACGCATGAAGTACGCATGACATTGGCTGTGCTCGCGCACTCAGCAGAGAGTGGATGAAGGAGAGGATGGGCTCTGATGTGCCTCTGTTATTGATCATATAATCTACACATGCCCATTAATTAATTAAATAATTACAATTAATTTCTCCAATTGGTTTAAGAAAGGAGTGTTATCTATAAAGAAATACTTTAAAAAACAGGTTGGTAAAATGTTGCACAGTGGAACGTGTGTTCGTACCTGTTCTAATGATTCAGTATTTATGTGACAGCCTGTCAACATCCTTTTTCTCAGAGTAAAGTAGAGTAAAGTCATATCACCACTGTGTACATTATCGACTTGGCATTTGTGACTTAATTATGTGAACCTGCCTTACCGCCTCTTTTCAAAGTCCTTCCTCTCTGAATAGCCCACTTGTGTCTTTCGCCTTGTCTATAGATCAACCTTGTCAAACCCCTCTGGTCTCCAACACATATCACTCTTGACTGGTGAATCAATAAATGAATTACTTTTATGAAACAGCACTAGAAGTGATGAGGGCTCTGTAGCTGCCTCAAGCCAACCACTTAACATTTTAATCTTCAAGGAGTCTGGTGCTGCTCAGCTACTTGTGTACAAGTGGATGAAATCCAGAAATGTTTTTTTTTTAATTAGATGCAACATCCCGCAACCCTGATGAGGATAAGTGGCATAGAAAATGGATGGATGGATAGCTGCAACATTAGTTGCATTTTAGGATAACTGCACTTTTTGGGGAATTTTGCCAATCATCCACCATCTTTATGTGAGACATGAACTCACATCTTTCCGTCCTGTGTGTGTTCTTGCTAACGCGAGGCAGCTAATAACACAGGTAATGGGGATTCACCTATTTTGCCTTTAGAGTCATCCCTTGCCACATCACGCTTCGAATTTTGCGCCTCCACTCCATCACGGTTTTTCAAAAATATAAAAAATCTAAATGTTTTGTGGTTGAATACAGGCCATTAATAGCCAAAAAAGTGCATATTGAAGCAAATTAGATGTATATTTTGCCTATATTAAGCAGTTTCAAGAATAAAAATGGAGAAAGGAACTTTTTTTCCCCAAATATTGGTTATTTATGGATTCCGTTCCATTGGCTTTCGCCTATTTGGGTCCGGGTTGCGGGGACAGCAGTTGCAGTAGGGAAGCCCAGACTTCCCAGTCCCCAGCCACCTTCTCCAGTTCCCCCGGGAGGACACAAAGGCATTCCCAGGCCAGCTGTGAGACATAATTCCTGCGTGTCCTAGGTCTGTCACGGGGCCTCCTCCTGGCTGGGCATACCTGGAACATCTCACCAAGGAGGTGTCCAGGAGGCATACCGACTAGATGTCCGAACCAGCCCACGCATAATTGAAGAGACGTGTCAGTCACGACAGTCCCTCAACATCCAGATTATGGATATTTAAAAAAAAAAAACTTTTACTGATCAAACAAGGGACATTTTAGGTCTTCGGAAATGTAAAAAGCACTTTGCATTAAGAAAACTTAGAGATGAAAAAGTCCCATAAGAGGGTGGACATTTGGATTCTGTTGTGTGCCAAGAATTTGATCACAGTTATTAGAATTCGATATCGTTAGCGCGACCTATATATTTGTCTTGTTGTTTGATAAGCCCACTTTCAGATAATATGAAAAAAAATTCTTGCAAAGTAAATCATTTTTATTTAATTCACGGTGCTGCACATTTCAGAGTGGCCTTTTATTGTGGGCAGTCTAAGGCACACCTGTGCACTACAGTAATCATGGTGTCTAATCAGCATCTTGATATGGCACACCTGTGAGGTGGGATGGATTATCTCAGCAAAGGAGAAGTGTACACTATCACAGATTTAGACAGATTTGTGAACAATATTTGAGAGAAATGGTGATATTGTGTATGTGGAAAAAGTTTAAGATCTTTGAGTTCATCTCATAAAAAATGGGAGCAAAAACAAAAGTGTTGCGTTTATATTTTTGTTGAGTGTATAATTATTGCCCCATATCTCCACACAATAAGTTACATATGGTAATACCAAAGAACAGTAAAGAGTGTGGAGTGATTTTTGATCAAGAACGAATTTTGCTTTATTCAATATTGAAGTATTTCTCGCCACCTTTTGTTGTATATTTGTGATATGAGATTTCCAACTCATGATTTTGTGTATTATGATCCCCAGAAATGTATTTTCTTTCACTCTTTCAATATCCACTCCGTCTATTTGTATTTGGTCGTACATACCCTTACTGCTATTTCCAAATAGCATTATTTTCGTTTTACTTAAGTTCAAGGATAATCTGTTTTTATTAAACCATGTCTGTAGTATGACCATTTCATCCTTGACCTTTTTAATTCGTTCTTGTATGATTTCCCCAGAGCAAAAGGCAGTGGTATCATCCACAAATAATACCAACTTTAAGTCCTTTGTCACTTTAAAATGTTGTTGATATACAAATTGAACAGTATTGGTCCCAGTATTGACCCCTGGGGTGCTCCACATGTGATATTTCAACTCGCAGATGTGTATTCTACTAGCTTTACAAATTGCTTCCTGTTTGCAAGGTAGCTTTTAACCCAATTCAGAAGTAATCCTCTCAATCCGTACATTTCTAATTTTGTTGTTAAAATATTGTGATTAATTGTATCGAAGGCTTTTGTAAGATCCATGAATACTGCAGCTGCACACTTTCTGTGGTCCATGGCATTAATAATTTCCTCTGAATTCGATCAGTGCCATACAAGTTGAAATGTTAGCACTGTATCCGTATTGCCTACCTGCTAGTAATTCATTGTTATTAATAAATGTGTCCAACCTGTCATTAAATAGCTTCTTGATCATTTTAGAAAACTGAAGTAATAAGGGAACTGGTCGGTAATTAGTAAATTGATGTTTATCTCCATTTTTTAAAAATTGGAACCACTTTAGCTATTTTCATTTTATTAGGAAATCTTCCAGTCTGAAATGATAAGTTACTAATATATGTTAAAAACCGTATTTAGAAGGGCATAAAGACTGAAAAATAATGTGTATTTCAGAATTCTACAAAAAAGCCTGTTTCAGGGACCACAAAATGGGTCAACAATTTAAAGCTGTTCACCAGAAATGGATGTTGATCAAGCCTTGGCAATTCCTACAGGTGTTCCAAGTTCTGGAGTACTTACTACCTCCTCTGTCTGCATAAAAACAGTGTTCGGAACACACTGTGGTACTCTACCCTCGTGAACATCAGTTCAACTGGAGAAAGTAATTTGTTGCTACAAAAATGGCTACAAAAATGCCCAAGTGAGACCATTACTCACATAGGGGTGGCAATAAGTTGATACCTTAAATGTCTAGATGGCTAGTGTGGTGGCCGGACAGTGACCACTGGTGGCCACGGCCACCACGTAGCTCTACCATTGCTATCTATATACAGTGTATATTAAATATCTATTTAGTATCTATCTATCTATATGCAATATATATAGTATCTAGCTATTTATAGTATTTGTCTATTTATAAAGCTATTTTGATAAATTACTTGAACCAGGAAGTGTCCCGAAGGCTTGACCGTCCCAATTCACATCACTCCAGCCACACCTTGAGGACTACTCATGAGGACCCAGCCTTCATTAGCCGCATAGGCTGGAAGACTTGAAGGATAGACCCAGAATTGAGACACAGCTTTTGTCTTTGTCTTTTTTTTCCAGAGAGGTGCAACACCCGGAGGGTGTAGAACGGCTACTGCTGATTAGGCAAATCAGGCAGAGACAAGAGGGCAAGGCGGCAAGGCGGCAGAGAAGAGAGAAGTGTGGGTGTGCACGTGTGTCGCATTTACAATGTTTTGCGCCTGCTATTGATGATGCTTAATTTCCTAGCGTTCCCTGCCTTTTGTTTTGTTTAGTATGTTCACCACAAAAATGCACTGGGGAGAATATAACACGGGGTTTTGTTAACCCCGTGTTATATTCCGATCAATATGCTTTTCCGCGTCCTCAGTTTTGTGGGGATTGTTTTCTGTTTACTGAGTCTGGTTATTAAAACACTTACAGGTATTTTCTAAGTGCCCTATTGCCTTGTCCTTGTTTTTCTTTTTTAATGATTTTTAAAAAATATACTGCTCAAAAAAATAAAGGGGAACACTAAAATATCACATCGTAGATCTAAAATAATGAAATATTCTTATTAAATATGGTCTTTAGATAGTTTAATGTGCTGACAACAAATTCACACAAAAATTATCAACTGAAATCAAATTTATTAACCCATGCAGGTCTGGATTTGGAGTCACACTCAAAATTAAAGAGGAAAAGACACCACCTGTTGTCTATTCCATTTGCTCAACAGCATGTGAAATTGATTGTCAGTCTGTGTTGCTCCCAAAGTGGACAGTTTGAATAAGCAGCAGTTTTGACTGAGTGCGAATTGAGTGTTCCCTTTATTTTTTTGAGCAGTGTACTTTGTAGTACTTTAACTCAAGGGAGTTTTGGGAGTACAGTATCAATTCAGCCAAGATATCAATACCAAATATCGATACCAAGGGTAGTATCAGTACCGGATCCATACTTGTGTGATGAGATGAACATTTTTCTGTTCCCTTCAAAGTTTATTTTTATAACTCAATACCAACATTAGCTGTATCGCCCATATACTGTACAGTACACTAATCCCTCATATATTGCGGTTAATTGGTTCCAGACCCAGAACGTGATGAGTGAATTTCCACAAAGTGGGATTCCTTCTTTATAAATGAGATGTTTTCCTAGTTATGGCATAGAAAACCTGTTCTGTGTACAACCTTCTAAATATTTTTTTAACATTATTAGGGCCCTCTAGACATGAAGTAACACCCATATAATCACTTTTACCTTCACGTTATGGCTATAGAAACTTCATGATTTAGTCATTAATTTACAGTCAAGGTAAAAATCAATAGATCAGCCCTGTTTCTTCAGTTTATTGATAAATTTTAATGCCTGGTACAACTAAAGCTACATTTGTTTGGACAAATATAATGATAATGACAAATATAGCTCATACGAGTTTTATTTAAGAGCTGATATCTCGCGACTTCCATGGTTTTCTTGATAATAACCAAAGTCACTTAAGTACTTAGATGAATAGCTGTAGCATTGTACAGCCAAAAAATGTAACTCTTATGAGCTATTTTTGTTGTCATTGTTATATTTGTCCAAACAAAGCTACCTTTAGTTGTATCAGGCATTAAAATGAACAAGAAACCGAAGAAACAAGGGTGGTCTAATCATTTTTTCCATAACTGTATGTTCGGCAATCCGTGAAATTCGAACCACAATGTGGCGAGGGACGACTGCGTTCTTAAAATGTCTGCAGTATTAATGCTGTTGTGTTACTGTCATACCACTTGTGCATTATGGATGAAGCAATATTGTCCTGTTTCATTTCTTGTTTATTCCCAGCTGTATAAACTCCATTAGCAGAGATATGTTCAATCAGTGCAGGCAGTCTCTTCATAAACAGTCACTGACCCTGAGCAGCTCATCTCATGCCAACAGTTTAATCTTAAACTGGAATGCAAAGCAATAATCGGTTTCCAAATTGACAGCTTATGAGGTTGAGCAGTGGCGGTAATTTAAGAATGTAATATAAATGTAAGTGGGAAAACCATATAGGGTTTTGGATAGCTTTTAGCATATACTCTGGGTTTGAGACTCCCTGGGGTAGGGATACATTTTGAAATGGTTTCTGAGTGTCTCCGTGTGAACAGAAGGTATGTTATTGTGACTTCACAGTCCCCGTCTCACTACACTGGCGTTAACACGGCAGCCTTGTGTTCATGGTACATAAATTCATAATTTTATCGATCCTTGAGCAGCAAAAGGACAATGACTTACACCAGTTGCAAAGCGATAGCAGTCTAAAATAGGAAATACCTGGACTTACTCGCCATCCCATCGTCTGTTTGCCTGATGAACTACTTCAAACAGTTCACTATGTGAATGGGTTTAGGCTAAGGATGAGAGCATGAAACGAGTACAGTTCGTCGTTATCTGTAATCGCGATGAAGGAAAATCCTCATTGGGTAACTACGGTACTTGTGATTGGCCAGTCACATACAGCAACCGCCCCTCCCTAGACAGACTCCCTACAGCCAGAGAGAGGAGTAAGCGATGCATTTGACAAGTCAGAGTTCAAAATGGCTCGTGCCATATTGGTCACTGCCTCCACTTCGGATGTTTTTCTTTTTTTTTAGGTTTTCCTCAGCTCTGCTTGTATCTAAAGTTTCTTGGTAAACTTGTTTTGTTACGTGGGGGCATTTGACAAGACAAAGCTGTAAACGGCTCGTGTTATGTCGGTCACTTCCGGTGTTTTTTGTTTTTTTTTGTCTGCTTGCGTCTAATTTGGCCGGTGATATAAAGTCAGTTGGAAAACTTTGCTCGTAGTACTGAACGCGGTGCTTTTGAGAAAACTACAGTGAACAAGGCTGACACATTTCCCTGTTTGCCATCACTGGATGTTTACATGAAGCAACTTCACACAGATCATTAAAAAATAATTAAAATAATACAGTCTTACAGATCAGTTACACACATACACATACACATACTGTAAATGTGGCCAGAGGGGGGCAGTTTATCAATTTGAGCTAAAGCAAATCCACACCGACAATGCCCCTGGGGAGGAAAGGCACTGCAGAACCCTGACAAACTTAACTGAAGGCCGTGTCAAGTCCGGACATCGCATAGAGACTGAGCCTTCCCAACAACAACCCAGGATGTTTGGAAGTAATGCGTCCACGTCAGCCCTGGCATAAAGCCCCAAATAACGAAACAACGAGCAAGCTTACCCCAGAACCGGCGACTGACCCACGCCACGCTGCAGCGAAACACCCGGGCACACAATGTGCTTGCACGAAGGCAATGTGGTTGGCGTAGTTTCGTTGTTGGCGGAGTGCCACACCACGTGGTCATGGAAATCATGGAAAAGAGCGTGCGCTGGCCACCCACTAGGCTTTAAAGGTAGGCACGCTGCCGCCCCCTAATCACCACAGGTGTGGTGCACTCCCACATGCCATTTATAGCTGAAAAATAAACAATAAAAACAGCAACTTCTGACCAATCCATGTCAATTTCAGACTGATTTAAGCCCCACACACTTCCGGTTTATGCCCCGACCACTCCAAGTACAGATACGGATCCAGATCATTTAGATGGGTGAACAGATACAGATACAGATAGTGGTGTACTCGCTTATCCCCAGTTTAGGCTGAAGTCGAATAGAGCTGGTTAACTGGTTTTGGAAAAATTGGAATCTCAAAAGAAAATGAAAGAAATATGAGTTTAGTCCTGCGTGAGATTAGTCCTGGTGATCATTTCCTTGCTTTTTTGCCATTTGTATGTTCACCATTTTAGGAAAAGTATTGTGGTCCTGTGTTACACGACGTATATCATATCTCATTAAAACCCCAGGTCATAGGAAATTGTCTAAATTGTGCCACAAACATTTGCTGGAGTCCTATCATTCTCGTAGTCCAGTGTAAGTTGAGCAGTGAGGTCAACGTTGGCTGCTGGGCCTGACATTATAATGAATATAATGTAATAGGTCGCTGTTTGGAGGGAGGATCTCTTTCCATCAAAACATCTGGCAAGACGATTTCCGGGTTTCTCCCTTTTACTCTTCTTTGCTTCGGTACCATAGGGTACCGCCACACCTGGTTTGGTGGCATTTTAGGATTTGTCTGTAATGATTCAGTGTGTTATCAATAAAAACATTAAGGGGCCTCCTGGCCACTGCTGTGTCTGGAAAGAAGCTCAGAACAGAACTCTGAACGTTTGACCACCAAGCACACATTTCCTTAATCTTCAATGAAATAGATAATACCTTCTGCTCCTCCTCCGCCTTTGACGAGAGCTCTCTATCGATGCTTTTTGATGTTCTTCATGAAGACTTTGAAGCTCCTCTATTGTCAGCTTGGCGTCGTGCTCCTCTATCAACTCCTCCACATCATCCACATCCATATCTAACCCCATCGTATTGGCGAGGGACAGGATATCTTCGACAACAGATGAAACAGTCGCGTGGTTGAGCTCCTCGAGGTCCCTTTCAGCGACACATGCAGACCACAGCTTCCTCCATGCAGTCTTCAATGTCATGTGCATCACACCAATCCATGACTTATTAACGAGGCCTGCAAGTCAAGATGTTGAAATGATCCTTCCAAATGTTTCTAAGGGTGGGTCATGGGTTGGATGAGAGCAGTGGTATTTGGTGGCTTGATGGTGATGAAAGAAAATTTCTCCGACAAGGCGTGCGCCAAACCTGGAGGATGCTGAGGGACATTGTGCATTTGCAGGACCACCTTAAAGAAAAACTGCCCTTTTTTAAAAAATTTTGCCCATTAGCCATGACATGACATGACCTGACATGAACACGTCTGCTAGCCCCTGCTAGCACGGGGCAGCTAACAATGCACGTAATGGGACTCACGTATTCCGCCTATAGAGCCTCCAAAATACCTCCAAAAATATCTTATCATTTTATATACATTCTGTGACCATATAGTAACAAGTACATTCATTACAACATGTAATACTTACAGTATTTTTCCATATTTTGGTCATTTTAAGGATTACCGGAACGTCCTTCCTAAGCGCTTTGATTTCACCACACCCACAGCAATAAACGCTACTTCCGTCAACAACAGCAACATAGAGAGAGTGTTTGCGATCACTAATCATGGTAGACTTTGTGAGAACCGCCGTCGACGACTACGTTTGACCCTTACACACCCCACGCAGGGATAACATTGCTGGGTGCTTGATAGGACCAGCTATAGTGAAACACTACGCCATTCTCATAGCGTTAGCATGTAGCACTAGTGCTTTTCATTGAGAAAATAAAAATATAATGAAACAGTGACTTACAATGTCCGCTTTCACTGGGATGCCGACTGCTGGGATGGCTGTATCTTTCAGCACAAGACTTCTGCTTCCCGTTGAGCTGGTATATTCAATTCAAACTCGCATGCGATGCAGCAACTCTGTTAGCTTACGTTACCTGTAGTAGTGGCATGTGGTGTTGTAGAGATGCACAGTGTGTTATGTCAGAAAAGTAGTTCTTTAGTGTGAGCTCCAGCAATAACAATGTCGCTGTAGCTTGGTTAATATGCAGGTCATGTTATATAACTGGAACATCGTTGGCATTATTGGAGGCTTTTTTTAAGAGTGCTTTATAGTCGAAATAAGGTGGGTCCCATTATAGGGATTGTTAGCTACCTCGTGCTGGCTGTTTTTCTCTCTTTAGAACACACAGAAAAGGGAAAGATGTGTGTTCATGTTTCACATAAGGATTGTGGATGATGGGCAGAATTCCAAAAAAAGTGCAGTTTTCCTTTAAGTGGCAAGCCAGTCAATGTTTCCTGGTGGCGGGGCATAAGACACAGTTCAGTTAAAGAGCTTCCTCGCGACCCATGCCTTCTTATTGGAACGCCACATCACACTCGGTGTGTCCTTTCATTGCGTTCCATTTTTTAAAAATACTATCAGTCTGCAAGTGTGTGAGACGATTCTTCATAGGCTCATGTCCTGTGGCAGCGCTATGTACTCATCTTCTTGGCATCTTCTTCCAAAAGAGTCCGGTCTCATTGCAGCTTAAACCCTTTTCGTCCATAAAAGCCTCAAATTCTTCGACGAACTCCTGTGCAGCAGCTTCCTAAGCATGTCTTCTGAACTGTTACCCGTGTTGGCAACTCACCCATTGTCTTTATATGTACTTCCCCTGGGAACTATTTTTAAAAAGTACATATCCTTCCACTATTTTGCAGACTTGAAAAATACATAGCCCTCAAATCAACACTGAAATGTGCTGAAGAAGTTCAAGCATGCATGGCGGAACATTTCTTAAACTTTAACAGAAGCACAACAGATTGTCATCTTCGGTGGCGCAAACTTTTTAAAAATGGTTTTAACAGCACAATAGGCCCATTTGCGGATCGATTCTGAAATACCGATACTTCCGATACCGACTCTCGGTGCTCTAAAATCGATTCTCAAATCAAACTATCGATACTTTCAAAACATCAGTGATTTCAAGTAATGTTTGTCGGAAACGTTCGTCTGTTGAAACGATGACCGATTGTAAACGGAGCCATGTGTGAATTGTGAATTTTCATTCTTATAGTCGTTCTTAATAATGAATCATTTATTTTAATAGCCTGATTATTTGACTTATTTTCTTTTTTTATTGTTTAAAATACCATTTTCACATATTTTATACGATTCCGTCCTGTTTTTTCTGTTGTTGCATATTAGCTTGGCTATATTGTGAATCACCCCGCTACCACAATATACTTTAAGGTTTAAAATAAATAAATTACTTAAATTAATTATTAACTCATTCAATACCAAAGACGTAGTTACACGTTTTTATAATCACGAATGCATAATTCCAACAATTTATACGTCTTTTACATCTTTTTTTTTGCGCACGAGGCAAAAAGAAGAGATGATGCAACTCTCCGCTAATGCATTAACACTTTTCGGCCATAAAAACGGCCACAAGGTGACAGAAGTGCATTTGTTAAGAGCTTGTTAACAGACAAATCGCACATGACAAGAGGGAGATGAAGTGAGAAAGTTACGCATTGTAGGTAAATTTTAACGCATGCGCACGAGCGCACGCGCAATGCGCACACGCGTGCACACACATGCACACACAAAGTTCAGTCTTAAATGCCATAATTGTAGGTGACTCATGATGTTATATTTGTAAATAAATAGTATTTTTTATGTAAAATAACCCATTTATTGGGTTGTTTATTTTAGTATAGTTGCTTAGATATTTGAGCTGTCACAAATCAAAAACTATTTGAGTCAAAGTGAAAGTTATGCTTGAAATGTATCGTTTTACAAAAAGCTGGTTTTCTCGCTTTTCTATACGGGAACTGATATTTTCCTGAATCTTATCTATGTTCTACTGCTGAAAACGTACAAACAAACTTTTTTTTCCTGATGAAAGACGGGAGCCTAATCTTCCTCTTGGTAGGTTCCATGTTTATATAGACGTAGACCACAATGTTCTGTGTGCCTTGAAAGATCAGTTAAAATCGTCAAAGGTGGCCGGTACTGAAAGAGTCTTGTGAAAAATGGCTGGGATTGAATGAGTTAAATTATGAATATATTTACTTTAATTATAAAATCAGTAATTTATTTAAACAATGTTTTAAATTTATCAATTTCAATTTAAATAAATTCATTCATTTTCGGACAAGGGTATGGAGCCTATCCCAGCTGACTTCGGGCAAGAGGCGGGGACTGTCCTGGACTGTTTTTTTAAATTCATAATTTCTTTAATTAAAAAGAAAGTTAAAAGTCTTGTATTCTTTATGATATGATATGAAATACACTACTTTTAAATATTTACAGTACTTTACAGATAAGGTGAATTTGCATAAAGTATTGGTACCAGATATCAGCCTGAATTTTACTCAGTATCGGATTGCAAACCTTGGTTTTTATCATGGACTGTAATTTTAAACTCGATTAACAAATCTCAGCAGTTTTAAAATCCATCTTTTTTCAAATAAATCTTCTTAGTAGTGTCATAAAATACATATCCACTGCTGACTTGGAGAAAGCAATACATACTTTTATTACATTAAGGCTCGATTACTGTAATTCGCAATATACCCACCTTGACCAGTCCTCCCTCCATCGCCTCCAGGGGGTTCAGAACTCAGCAGCCCGCCTGCTGACAGGGACCAAACGTTGGGAGCACATAATCCCTCGCTGTTCTCCACTGGCTGGCTCCCGAATTTAAGGATCCACTTTAAAATGCTGCTGTTGGTTATTAAATGTTTACATGGACTGGCCCCTCTGTACCTGTCTGAGCTCCTGCAGCCTCATTCCCCAGGCAGGGCCCTGAGGTCTGCAGACAAACTGCTCCTGTCTATCCCTCGCTTCAGACTTCAGACTCACTGAAAACTTTTTTCATTGCCGTTCAACACTGATAAAGCAAACACTTTCGCTTCTATTTTGTGTAACATTTCAATGGTTTTTAGCTAGAATTTGCAGTTTATTTATTGCTGTGTTGGATGTACAGCATTCGTTGTTTTGACTGTTTACTGTCTTATGTGTAGCACTTTGGTCAACCTTGGTTGTTTTAAATGAAACAAAGTTTCACTTGACTACTTATCTTGTTTGTACGAGCAAAGTGGACACTAGGGATACTCGTTTTAGACGATCATTCGTTACGGATAATGCATTTTTGCCGAGTACGAGCATGTAACGAGTACAGCTCATCATTATCCGTAATCATCATGAAGGAAAATCCTCATTGGGTAATTACTCATGTAGTCACTCTTCACGCTTTGTGATTGGCCAGTCACACACAGTGACCGCCCCTCCCTGGACAGACTCCCTACAGCCGGAGAAAGCAGCCACGCGACGCATACGCGGTGCATTTGAGACGGACCTGTGAACAGCTCGTGTTGCGTGTTGATATGAATTCCAGTAAGTCTCTTTGTGATGGACGTTTCAATATTTAGATTTTGTTTTAAGTCTAGATACACAGGTTACGATGCAATTAAAAAAAACATATATTTTAAAAACAGAATCATTCGATATGATTCGATAAAGTGTAGTAACTTTGATTTGATTCTACGGTTACTGTTTGTTGATGTAGACATTAATCTTACATTATAAAATAAAGAAGCAAATGTGCAAAAGAGCACATATCCCCCAGCATGCAGGGGGCAAGGGTCCCGAGCCGCCCAAACTTTCAGGCGTGACGCTAAAAAAAAAAAAACACTGGAAAAAAACATAATTTGTGTAAATAACTACATCAAATTTGATAGGATATCAATTTTGGAAATATGGGCCATTACTGTAATATAATATCTTTATATATTCTTATAATATCGTTCGAAACCCACAGTTTTGCATGCGAGTGGCAACCACTCCCACTTTGTTCGATGGTCCTTGAAGGCACCACCTAACTTTATCCCACGGTGCACAGATAGACTACTATACTGATATTTTCCCCCATTTTCTTTCACCTTATATTTGGTCCCAAATGCTGATACTATGTGGTAATGCTTAAAGGTATTCACTGAGTGCTTTTAATTTGATGTTATTCCTGTCTTAGGTTTACACAATACATAATATATGTTGAATTAGATTACTATAATGTACGCATTGCTACTATTTACCTCCATTCTTGTCTTCAGTCATGGTACGCTACGGTGAATGCGCGACAATCCTTCTGCCAGCAGCCCAGGCTGTGTTTAGGAGACGGCCTGTCAACCGGTTGCTAGTCTTGCCAACCACGGTGCATGTCTCTACAATCCATTCATCTAAGGATTTATGGCTGATTCTTATCAATCCGGGAGGCTGCTACCGGTGCAACCGTATCCCTCGCTTATCAAACTAGATATCCGATTGGTTTATTGTTCGCAAATCTCGTGAGTAGTAAAGAAAGTTCACCAGTTTACTCTTTTTAAGTACAACACTCTATCAAATCAATATTATTCTGGTGATTCCAATCAATATCACATGGAATATTACGTTATATAGTTCTTCACTCAGTTGTTATATTTATTCTGTAGGACTCCCCTAATACCGTCGTATTTGAATTGCTTAAATACGTCATTCTTAGGATCTGCTATTGTAGTGTATGCTGGGAAGTGACACTAAGTATTTGCTGACAACATAAGGGGAACTGCTGTTTAGAATTCTACCAGGGAATGCATTTGAGATGCATTTCTTTCTTCTTCTTCTTCTTCTTTTTTTTTTTTTTTACTGCATCCACATTTCATATCCCATGTTTCCTTGAGCTTAGTTCCTGCTTGTAGTTGGTCTCTGGGGAGTGAGGATGAAGAAGAAACAGGATCACAGTATGTACTGGAGTGTGCCACCGTATAGTGACATTTGTATCTCGATGGAAAACTTTCTTTCTTGTATGTCCACGGCGTACTCTTAAAGGAAACCCTGACCTCACTCCTCAGTGGTGTGAAGCAGCCTCTGTACTTTTGCTGAATGTTATTATGCAAATAACAGTTCATGACGCCGACGTAGACACAGGCGCCGTGAAATGTTGTACAACTTATTTGAAAGTCTATGGTAATATATAGGGATGGCCCATAATATCCGCACAACGAAAATATCGGCCCGACATCGCACAAAAATGTGATATCCACGTTATATCCAAAATAAAAATGTTCTTACCAGTTAGTCAATCTTACTCGGTAGTGAATTCACTTTTCTCAGGATAATAGAAGGTACCAAAAAGCTTGAATCTCCACTCCCTGGCCGCCTACATATTGATGGGTAGACAGGGACTCACACTGATGCCGGACGTTGCTCTCATGGCACGTGAAAATGTGCTTGAATAAACAAACGGAGCTGCTTGAAAGGCAGCCACTCGTGGCGGTGGTGTTAATTCCATGACATACATACATAGACACAGCGATAGATAGATAGATACTGTGACGCGGAGTGCGTAGAAAAACAGTATATAATGGATCCTAAGATGCAGAAGACAAAAGTAGTTGTAGGTTAGGCTTTAATAGTCTCTGTTACAAGTAAGAACAAAAAACAACGGTGCGATAAGAAAAATAAAAAGGGCACTGCGACAAAAATGGAATAACTGTACCAGGCTTGAAGGAGCTACGGGACATGTAGCAGAACTGCTCGGGAGATGACCTTGGAAGCGTGGTGTAGCATAGTGATCCTGAGGAATAGCTGAGTGCCAAAAACAGCAACAGGTGAGTATAAGTAGGTTAGTTAATTGATGAGCAGCTGCAGCACATCCCGCAGCTCCGCCCAAGGCAGGAGGGACCAGGGTCTGAGTGCAAGACATCAGCATAAGTAAATGCAGCATAAACAGAGTAACAGTTAACAATGACCCAAACATACCAGTAGTGTCACAGCAAGGTGTGACAGTATTCCCCCCCTCCGTCCATGGACGCCCCCTGGCGGACTACCGGGCTTGTTAGGGAACCTGCGGTAAAAGTCAGAAATAAGCGTTTCGTCAAGAATGAGCGACCGGGAAATCCATGACCGATCCTCTAGACCGTAACCCTCCCAGTCGATCAGAAACTGCACACCCCTGCCTCGTCTCCTGGCATCCAGGATGGTTCTCACTGAGTAAGCAGGATGGCCCTCTATCTGTCGAGCGGGAGGAGGGGGCGCAGGTGGGGGATTCAAGGCGGAGGAAGCCACCGGCTTAAGGCGGGAGACGTGAAACACTGGGTGGCACTTGAGGGATGCTGGCAGTTTAAGGCGTGCTGTGACGGGGTTGATCATCCGCTCCACTTCGTAGGGCCCAATGAATCTTGGGGCCAGTTTCTTTGACTTCCCCCCCCAGGGAGATCTCCTGGGCAGATAACCAAACCCTCTGACCGGACTTGTAGTTCGGGGCTGGTTTACGATGGCGGTTAGCCAGTCTTTGGTTGCGTCTGGCGGTGCATAGTAGTGCGGCCCTTGTGTTGCACCAGACGTGGTGGGCACGGCGGAGGAATGCTGCCACTGAGGGGGTTGTACAGCCCGCCTCCTGGGATGGAAAAAGCGGGGGTTGATAGCCGTGGACAACATGGAAAGGGGAAAGGCCTGTAGAGGAACAGACGAGTGTATTATGGGCATGCTCGACCCACGGAAGGTAACTAGACCAGGAAGACGGGCGCTGGTGACACACGCACCTCAGTGCCGCCCCCAAATCTTGGTTGGCTCGTTCTGACTGTCCATTCGACTGGGGGTGATGGCCGGACGATAAACTGGCTGTGGTGCCCAGCGACTTGCAGAATGCTTTCCATGCGGCTGATGAGAATTGTGAGCCTCTATCGGAAACCACGTCCTGGGGAATTCCGTGAAGGCGAACCACGTGTTGGATCAACAGCTTGGCGGTCTCCAATGAGGAGGGAAGCTTACGGAGGGGGATAAAGTGCGTCCATTTGGAAAACCTGTCCACTATCATCAGAATGACTGTAAATCCTCTGGAAGAAGGTAATCCAGAGGATTTACAATCCAAGCAATCTTGGAGGCGTGGGCCCACGTCAGCACCTCGGAACGAAGCGCCGCCGGAACAAACAGTTGGTTAGGAGGGCAACCTGCTGGGGGAGGGAAACCCTTGCCAGCCTCAGCAACGCGTTTTTCTACTTCCCATCGGAGGGCCCCCAGGATCCGGGACTGGGGAAGGATGGTCCTCAGAGAGGAATCCTCTACCGCGGGTGCAAACATCCTTGATAGTGCATTGGGCTTCCCGTTGCGTGAACCTGGGTGAAAGGTGATGCAGAAGTTGAATCTGGTTAAGAAGAGTGCCCACCGTGCCTGTCGGGGGTTCAAGCGGTGAGCAGCGCGGATGTAGGCCAGGTTCTGGTGGTCCGTGTAGATGGTAAATGGCTGCGTAGCGCCCTCCAGCCAATGTCTCCATTCCTGAAGGGCCAGTCGGGAGAAGAAGGCGCAGGGGTGCAGTTTCTGATCAATGGTGGAGTGCTGGGAGAGCACGGCCCCTACCCCTGAGTCGGACGCGTCTACCTCAACAAAAAAAGGGATAGAAGGATTAGGGTGTATTAACACAGGTGCAGAAGTAAACGCTGCCTTAAGACGTTTGAAGGCCCGGTCCGCCTCCAGCGACCACACAAAGGGTAGCTCGGAGGATGTAAGCTTATTCAGAGGTTCCGCTACCTTACTAAAGTTCCATATAAAACGGCGGTAAAAGTTAGCGAACCCCAGGAACCTCTGCAACAGCTTCCTTGATATAGGAGTGGGCCACTCGACCTCTGCCTGGATCTTGGCAGGATCAGGTTTAAGTTGACCCTTCTCCACAATAAATCCCAGAAAAGATACGGAGGGTGCGTGGAACGTACACTTCTGGGGCTTAACAAATAACTGGTTCTCTAGGAGTCTTTGAAGGACCATCCGCACCTGCTGAATGTGTAAGGAAATGGAAGGGGAAAAAATTAAGATGTCGTCCAAGTAAACGAATACAAAACGGCCAATACAGTCCCGTAAAATGTCGTTAATAAGGCACTGGAAGACGGCCGGGGCATTGGTAAGCCCAAAAGGCATCACCAAATACTCAAAGTGCCCGAGTGGTGTATTAAAGGCCGTTTTCCATTCATCCCCCTCTCTCACGTGCACCAAATGATAGGCGTTGCACAGATCTAATTTCGTGAAAATGACGGCGTCATGCAGTGAAGTAAAAGCAGAATTGAGAAGGGGGAGGGGGTACTTATTCCTAACTGTGATCTTATTGAGGGCGCGGAAGTCGATGCATGGCCGCAACGAACCGTCTTTCTTTTTAACGAAAAAGAAACCGGCCACGAGAGGGGAGGAAGAAGGGCGGATATGGCCAGCGGCCAGGGCGGTGGAAATGTACTCCTCCAGGGCTCGGTGTTCGGGTTGAGAGATATTGTACAACCGGGACGAAGGTAGTGGTGAACCAGGTAATAAGTCTATGGTACAGTCATATAGGCGGTGAGGGGGAAGTGTCATGGCTCGGTCCACAGAAAAAACATCGCTAATGGAGTGGTACTCCTTAGGAACCGAGGTCTGGAGGGGTAACCGGTAGAGACTTAACCGGAGGAGCGGGGGAAGATGCGGTGCGAATGCAGTGACTGTGGCAGAATGTACTCCAATTCGAAATCATTAATGTTTTCCAATCTATGACGGGACCGTGCTGACGAAGCCATGGTAGCCCGAGTACAAGCGGTGCCGAGCGCGAGGGCATGAGAAAAAAATTGATAACCTCACGATGGTTACCCGAAAGGAGCAACGATATGGTGCGGGTTTGATGGGTGATATTAGCCAGGAGACGTCCATCGAGCGAACGGACATTCTTATGATTAATTAGCTCTACAGTGGGAATATTCCAAGTCTTTACAAATTCACAGTCAATAAAATTCTCGTCCGCTCCTGAGTCAATAAACGCACTAACCGGGCATGCTCCCCCTGACCAAGATAGCATACCTTCCACCTGAAGTCAGCCCACCACAGCCGAAGAAGCAGCAGAAGTTGGTGACACAGATGGCAACTGTTGAGGAATGTCCCCGGTGGAAGAGGAGCGCTGTCTGGCTGGTCGAACCGGGCAGCGGGAGATGAGGTGCGCTGCGCTCCCGCAATACAGGCACAGTCGCAGACGTAGCCATCGACTCCTCTCAGCTGAAGAAAGGCGATTGCCTCCCAGCTGCATGGGCACAGCGACATCCTCTGGTGGCAATCGACAACTGGAGGAGGGAGGAAGAAGCGGAGCAGGGAGGCCCCCTGGAGGTGGAAGAGGGAGCTGACGTGTCGGTTCGGAAGGCTCCGCCCTCCGCTGAGCGCTGCGCTCCCGCAACCGGTTGTTGAGGCGAATGGACAGCATGATGAGCTCCTCCAGTGTCTGGGTCTCGTCCCGGGAGGCCAGCTCATCTTGTAGGCGCGAGCTGAGGCTTGCCCGGTACATGCTTCTTAGTGCCTTGTCATTCCAGCCGCTTTCTGCCGCCAAAATGCGGAAGGAGATGGAGTGATCCGCCACTGACAAGGAGTCTTGACGTATCACGAGAAGGCGGCTTCCTGCCTCTCGTTCTCTCAACGGGTGATCGAAGACTCTCCGAAGTTCGGTGACAAAGAGAGGCATGCTGGAACACAACTCCGGCTTGGAGTCGCACACCGCCATCGCCCAGCTGGCAGCACGGCCGGAGAGTAAGCTGAGCATGTACGCCACCCTGGCTGCGTCTGTTGTGTAGGTGTGCGGCTGCTGTGAAAAGACCAGGGTGCACTGATGAATGAAGAGCTGGCACTGTCTAAAATCCCCTTCATAGCGCATTGGATGGGGAATGCTGGGCTCCCGTGATGAATGAGTGGAAGGTAAGGCGATGTCCGTGCCTCCGGCGGCGAGCGACGTGTGGTTGGCAGAGACGCCGGGAGGTGCACCTGCCAGCTGAGCGTGCAGCTCCCGGACGAGTGTGGTTAGCTTGTTAAGGGTCTGCTCATGGTGGCTGATACGCTGGCCATGAGCTCGGAGCGCCATTCTAACACTTTCATCCTCCGCGGGATCCATAGTACTTGACTCAGCTATTCTGTGACGCGGAGTGCGTAGAAAAACAGTATATAATGGATCCCAAGATGCAGAAGACAAAAGTAGTTGTAGGTCAGGCTTTAATAGTCTCTGTTACAAGTAAGAACAAAAAACAACGGTGCGATAAGAAAAATAAAAAGGGCACCGCGACAAAAATGGAATAACTGTACCAGGCTTGAAGGAGCTACGGGACATGTAGCAGAACTGCTCGGGAGATGACCTTGGAAGCGTGGTGTATAGTGATCCTGAGGAATAGCTGAGTGCCGAAAACAGCAACAGGTGAGTATAAGTAGGTTAGTTAATTGATGAGCAGCTGCAGCACATCCCTCAGCTCCGCCCAAGGCAGGAGGGACCAGTCTGAGTGCAAGACATCAGCATAAGTAAATGCACCATAAACAGAGTAACAGTTAACAATGACCCAGACATACCAGTAGTGTCACAGCAAGGTGTGACAGATACTTTATTATTCTCCAAGAGAAATTCACATTTCCAGCAGTTCTGCAAAAATGGGCTCCCGTATTTGCTGGCGAGCAAAAGATGACCTCATCAAACCGCCGCTTATCCTCAGTAAGAATGTAACAATTACCCGAAGTAAGCAACGGTAAAATCTGACGCTGTGTGTGCACGCTCAATTAGGAGAGTTTGTGGGGACATATGTGAAAATGTTGCTTTTTCATATGATATGGGGTGTATTTTCAATTGTATAGTACATGTTTGTTCGGTAGATTACTTTTCCTCTTCCATTTCTTTCTTCCATCGGATTTATACTGTGTGTTGGACCACCTCAAGTCATACGACTGCTTCAAATGTTATGTCCAACTTTAAGCCTTTCAAACTCATGAACTGGAGCTTCAGGACAAAATAAAAGGTATATAGGATATTAATTCACTTTAATATGTATCTGCAGATGAAATTTCATTAAAATCTGATGGTGCAAAATATGTTAATTTTAGCCCGGAATTACTGTGTACATGCGTAGAAACCACTACTGCGTGCTGTTGCACAGTGGCGGAGCTACGTGGTGGCCATCGCAGGCCATCTAGACATTTCAGGTATCAACTTATTGCCACCCCTGTGTGAGTAATGGTCTCACCTTGGCCACCCCAGTGAAAAATTTCTGGCTCCGCCACTGCTGCTGCACTGAGAGTGCTAGCCCTACATGAAAATTATGACACTTGATTTTCGTCCCTGGACTTTTTGATGATCAAAAAATGTAAATCGCTACTCTGTTGACTTTTAAAACAAATGTCACAGCCTCAGCCTAATGGCAAGTATTTCTCAGATGTTTTACTAAGCTGTTTACAGCCACGTTGAGAAGCTAATTGCTGATGCTGTATACATTAGCTTCACAACAGATGTGTTCATTCCACTACAGGAGATATGTCATGTATCGGTATTGTTATCGGTATCAGAAATTGAGAGTTGGACAATATCAGCCCATCGCTTATCGGCAAAATATCCAATATCCAATATCGGACATCCCTAGCAATAAAAGATGCGTACCATAGTAATAAACGGTCTTAACCTGACCAAAAAAACAAGTTGCTATCGGTGCCTCATTTTAGTGTTACAGTAGATTAACTTACTATTAAAGACGGTTTTAAGGTTTTTAATACTTTCAATATGCAGAAATATCCAAGTGTTGAAAATTTCAGGGTAAATAATAAGATGCAAAGTTGGGGGGTGGGTATTGTCCAGTTCGGCCCACAACCTAAAGTAGCCTTTGAGTTTTTGGCCCCCTGTGCGATTGAGTTTGACACCCCTGATCTGCAGTATAAACATCAACAATGTAGCACCAGGAATAACAAAACAAAGAAATGCACATATTTTCTAAATAACTGACAAATATCGATCCCATTGTTCCGACACTGATACTTGTACTACCATTGATATTGACATTAGGATCAATCCGCCCACCCCTATCACCAATCAACAAGGGAACATGGAAGTAGTGGCACGGCATCAAGTGCTTGGGGGAACCAAGAGGAACAATCTGGTGTCTTCTTGGTGTGACTGCAGAGCTTATCAATCACACTAATTGCCGATAGTTTCTATTGTCACTTCGGCATGCGTGCGCTTTGAATTATCCACATTTACGATCTTGAGGCTTTGAGGTGTTTATGTTATGTTGCAAAATGCACAGCGAAATCATCATCCTCCGTATCTCTGAATTGCACATGACTGATAAACATGTCCAATTTCAAGCTGACAGGCTCACTGTGTCTTACGCCTCACAGCCTTACTTGGAATCATGACATGTTAGCTAACACGTGCTCAGAGCGGATGCAAATGAGGCACTTTGCGTTACTGAAGCTTTATGTAAACATTTGTGGGTTGTGTTGGATTTGTCGACAAATGCAACTTTACAAAAGTTAACTTGTGAGTTCAGTGTGGGTCCTGGTTTCCATTAATTATAATCCTGTCAACATCTTTTCCATATGTGTGTGTGTGCGTGCGTGTGTGTGTGTGTGTGTCGCTGTGTGCCTTGACAGTTTGCAGTGTTTGCGGCTGGTGTCGGTGAGGAAAGTGTGGGCTGGATATGTTCCCCTTCACTGGCAGGCAAAGGCTGCATTATGCTAATGTAACAACCAGAGGAAAAAAAACAGTCAAGAGAGAGAGAGCAAGAGAGCGAGAGAGAGAGATAGGCCGAAGGAGGGAAAAAAACGGAGAAAAAACAGAATGCTGAGGCGAAATAAGAGCAAACACGAAGAGACGGAGGTTCCACGAAGTGAAAGCAAGTGGGCAAAGTCACACTGGCGATACGTGCGTGGGCCAACATGTCATCTGCTACATTTAGATGTCGCCCAATTCCTCCTCGCCGCACACACACACCATTTAAATTGAGCTAGACGAGTGTTGCTGAGTTCAAATGCGTACACAAAAAACACCGAAATCCTTTCAGCGATATATGAAACAAGGAGCCGCGATCTGAGGTTGCCCATTTTTGTGCCTTGCTTGTTCATCTTATAAAAATAGCCCCATTCACGACTCATTTTGAGGATGGTGGTATGTGTAGATGTTTCCTTTCTACATTCACATGGAACTGTGGTCTTTCATAAGAAAAAGGCGAAAAAGGACCAAGAATGCGCAGTCATAAAGGCACAGCAAAGCTGCTACCCGAAGCCATCGGTACTTTTATGAAAGCCTTTTTATTTTACATCGTTTTTTGTTTTTTTTAATCAAAGCGTGCAAGGACTTTATGGCTCTATCTAGCACAGGCTTTATTGAATGGCATATACGAAAAAGAACGCTCGGTGAGCGGAAATGTATCAATGCACACCGTAAAATGCGAATGGGAAAGCAAGTAGGTAAGCAGAAAGACGCATGATGTTTTTATTACAGGAAATATTTTTCCACCTGACTAGCGTTGTGTGTTATGTCTCACACGTCCTCAAAAAAGAAGACGCATTATCATCACTTGTGTATCACATCCTGTTGTTTATTATTTTATTGTTCATTTTGGACATTCAACACACTCACGCAGTACATTACAACAGAGAGACACTTTTGAACATCGGCAGGGTTCACCATGAACCTTCATTTAGCCTCTCAGACTTTGCCTTTCTTCTGCGCCGGGAGAACGCAGCAGCCTGCGGACCTGGTGAGCTGAATACCCGGCGAGCAAAGCATCCGAGGCGTAAACGAGGCAAGCGAGCCGGCCTGCATGCTAGGCTAAAAGCTAGAGCGACGAGGCCACCGCTACCAAGCCTGCTGCTAGCCAACGTCCGCTCTCTTGAAAACAAGATGGACGAACTACGAGCAAGGATTACAGCTCAACGTGAGATCAGGGAATGCTGTGTCCTCACCTTCACAGAAACCTGGCTGACGGAGGATATACCGGACTCGGCGATCCAGTTGGAATCATTTGCTGCTTACCGGGGAGATCGGACTTTAGCGTCTGGTAAACACAGAGGTGGCGGCGTCTGTGTTTACGTAAACAAACGGTGGTGCACAGACGTACAGACGATGGAAAAGCACTGCTCGCAGGACATTGAGCTGCTGATGGTGAAATGCAGACCTTTTTATTTGCCTCGTGAGTTTAGCGCTGTGTATTTAACTGCTGTTTACATCCCACCACGAGCTAACACTGCTAATGCACTAGGCCTCCTGCATGACATCATTGATAAACACGAGACCAAACACCCAGACGCTGTATTTATTATATCTGGCGATTTCAACCACTGTAACCTCAGGACTGTCCTCCCCAAATATTACCAGCATGTGAGCTTTCCCACAAGGGAAAATAACATCCTGGACCAAGTCTACTGCAACATGAAAGGTGTTTTGAAGGCTGTTCCAAGACCCCACTTTGGAAAGGCTGACCACATCTCTATATTCCTTTATCCAACATACAGACAACTTCTTAAAAAAGCTCCCCCTGTACGTACAGCAGTTAAAGTATGGAATGAAGAAACTGATCAAGTACTTCAGGACTGCTTTGGCTGCACAAACTGGGATGTGTTTAAAACTGCAGCGGGGAGGGAAGATTGTACTGTTGATTTGGATGAATATGCTTCTGCTGTTACTGGCTACATTAGCACATGCATAGAGACTGTTACCACCACCAAGTATTACAGAAAATACCCTAACCAAAAACAGTGGATGAACTGTGATGTAAGGGCTAAGCTACGTGCTCGTTCGACTGCATTTGTCATGGGCACCGCTGATGACTACAAAAAGGCCAGATATGACCTGAGGAGGTCCATACGGGAGGCCAAGAGGCAGTACAGACAGAAGCTGGAGGGCTACTATTCCACCTCAGACCCTCGGCGCATGTGGGCGGGGCTCCAGCACATCACAGACTATCGACAGCAGAGTAGCGTAGCCACGTCCAGCCAAACCACACTTCCTGATGAGTTGAATGAGTTCTATGCCCGCTTTGATACCCAAACTCCTGATGAGCAGAGAGGGTGGCTGAACCTGGGGAGCACACAGGACTCACCTCTCATGGTGACATCAGCTGATGTGCGCAGGGTTCTAAACAAAACAAACCCACGAAAAGCAGCAGGGCCAGACAACATCTCAGGACGTGCACTTCGGGTTTGCTCATCAGAGCTAGCTGATGTGCTTGCTGACATATTTAACCTGTCGCTTGCACAAGCATCTGTACCGACCTGCTTTAAGTCCACCACCATAGTGCCCGTACCCAAGAAGAGCAACGTGACCTGCTTGAATGACTATCGCCCTATAGCACTCACTCCTATTGTTATGAAGTGCTTTGAAAGATTAGTCATGACCCACATCATAAAGAGCATCCCGGCGGCAACCGTGGACCCTCTACAGTTTGCATATCGCCAGAACCGGTCCACGGATGATGCAGTCAACACTGCCATCCACACAGCCCTTTCTCACCTACAGGGCCAGGACACATACGTCAGAATGCTATTTATAGACTATAGCTCTGCATTCAATACAGTCAGCCCCCACAAACTCACAGATAAGCTCCTCACACTTGGCCTGTCTCCCTCCCTCTGTAACTGGGTGTTTAACTTTCTCACAGGCAGGCCCCAGTCAGTCAGAGTCCACAACCGCACATCCAGCTCAAGAATTGTGAGCACTGGGACCCCACAGGGGTGTGTGCTGAGTCCACTCCTCTACACGCTCTTCACCTACGATTGCGTGGCCTCCCAGAACAACACCAGCATCATTAAATTTGCAGATGACACTACAGTCATCGGACTGATCACTGGTGGTGTTGAAACATCATACAGAAGAGAGGTGGCGGACCTCATAGCTTGGTGTCGTGATAACAATCTCCTTCTCAATACAGATAAGACTAAAGAGATGATCATCGACCCAAGAACAAGGGAAAAGGAGCCGCATAGACCCCTGTTTATTGATGAGACTGAGGTGGAGAGGGTGAAAACCTTCAAGTTCCTTGGCACACACATCAGCGAGGACCTCACCTGGTCTCACAACACCCAACAAATCATCAAGAAGTCCCAAAGGAGACTGTACTTCCTGAGAAGACTGAGGAAATTTGGCATGTCCACCACAATCCTGAGTTGCTTCTACAGATGCACTATCGAAAGTGTCCTTACCGCCTCCATCACTGTTTGGTACGGTAACTGTACAACACGTGATAGGAAGGCACTCCAGCGGGTGATCAAGACCTCACAGAACATTGTTGGGGCAGCCCTCCCCACACTGCAAGACATTTATAAATCTAGAGTCCTACGAAGAACACACAACCTCATCAAGGACAGCACACATCCACAACACTCATTATTCACACTCCTACCGTCAGGCAGACGCTACAGGAGTTTGAAGTCCAGGACCACAAGGCTGGCAAACAGTTTTTACCCACAGGCCATCAGGCTCCTCAACGAAGCACTCGCACACGCCGCACGCAACACACGCACACACTCATAGCACTTTATTTATTTATTTATTTGTATTATTTACTTGTATTAATGTCTCGTCTGTTGTTGTTGCTTAATTTATTGGTATATATGTTTATGTGTTTATGTTTCTTATGTTCTTATTCTTTCATTTGTTTTCTTTCTTTTCTTGGGAGAATGAACAGAATAAGATTTTCATTGCATGGTATAACTGCTGTTTTACCATGCACATGACAATAAAACTCTCTTGAATCTTGAATCTTGAATCTTGAATTATCCTGAGCGCACACACACACACACACACAGTCTCGTCCCTAGGTTCCCAAAGTGGGGTGGGTATGCGTACTGTCCTTGGGGCGGGGAGCCATTCTGCCCCCTCTTATACTGAATAAAATAGTCTGGAGCCTCAAACGTAACACAAGTTTTAGTCTTTTTTATTTATTATTTATTCTATAAAATACAACAAACAGGAGTGCAGTTTGCGAAGCCTTTTTGAGGACAGTGTTCCCTCGTTTATTGCGGGGGATAGGTTCCCAAAGTAGCCCGTAATAAGTGAAATCCGTGAAGTAGCCAACTTAATTTTTTTTACAATTATTATGTATGTTTTAAGGCGGTAAAACCCCTCACCGTACATTTTATACACAGGCAATAACATTTTCTCACATTTCTCTCCTGTTTAAACACTCAAAAAAGTTCAAACCCTATTTGAATTTTAATGCTCAACCTCGCGCCGTTCCGCTGTACGGTCGCGTTTTTGTATCTGAACCGAAGATTCATTTACAAGCTAGCAAGCATGCAGGCTAGCAATGACACAGGAGACGTGGCAGGACGGCACGAAGGAGATTGATTGACAATCGTCTACAGCCAATCAGGACGCAGAAAACAATGGGCGGTGCAGACAGACGAGAGAGGGAAGAAATCGACGCTCATCTTCCAACAATGCATTTCTTCTTAAAGGGCCAGGCTCCGCCTGTTACAGCGTTCATATGCTGTAATGAAAAATAAGTACTGGAAAAAAAACTGGCAAACTAGCGAATCCGTGAAAGGTGAACCGCGATAGAACGAGGGAACATTGTACTTCTCGTATTAATTGGTGTAACGTTTTAATAAAACTTAGCCCCCTTGAATATAATTTAAAAAAAAAAACGTACAGTTGCAGCTTGACAGTTTTTGAAAAAGTAAACATAAATCGAGGAACGTTTCTTGACGGGTCTGAATGAAATGTTTTTTTCTGACACTCAACGCTGCTCTGTCTCATGTCGGGGCAGTAAGACTTGACTTTGCTCTTCACGAAGGACTTTCGGCTCACATTTGTTCCCAATATTGATGATTTTTTAATTTTTTGGATGTATTCATGGTTAGCTTACCGCGCACTCAAGAAGCTGCCATAACGTGAATGTGACGTGAATGTGATGCATATTATAATTGACATAATTCAATTTTAAAAGTTTTGCTTTTGTTAAATAATTTGTCATGCCCATATCAAGGATGCTGAAAAGCCGCATGCGGCTACGGAGCCGCAGGTTGCCTACCCTTGCCTTAGGGGTACACAAATTACCGTAGAGGTACGTGAATACAGATAAAAAACAGCTTCACTACATTAGCGCCCAACTCTGACATTTACATAATGCGCTTGAACGCCTGAACAGCCACTGCCGGGGAGTGCAGTGCAGAAGGAAGGCGAAAGCATGAATTGGTCATTGTTCTGTGTGCGTTAGAGGATGACGTTCATTAAATGTGTTTAATCTTGAAGATTTTTCAAGATCACTTGTATTGTGTGCTAAATGAGCTAATTAGTGCGTTTTCTGAGCTGCCAGTTGTTTACGGACTGCATGCGCTGACCGTGTTAGAAAGCCCCCAATTTTGCACGTGTAAGTACATTTATGCTTTCACGAATAATGTCTCTTCTTCACGCTTTGCGGCCACTTTGTTCGGCGGTCCTTGAACACACCATGTGTGATGCGGATTGAGACTGATGTGTATGTCTTTCACACAGACGTGTGTTTTCTATTCTTCCTTTCGCCTCGTCCTTGTTCACAAATGTTAACGCTGTGCGTAAACGTACAGAGGTGAGGATTAATACTGTTCGCTCTGTGCTGCTGTGCGGTAAATACTCAATACACACACGAATACAAATAAATTCCCTCTAAAACCCTCTCCGTTTTAAATTAGCAGCCTACGTGTGCTGTTGAAAAATAAGACACATGATTTTTTAATATAATGTCATAATACATCATATGTTTAATAATATATCAAAGATGTTTCATTGTGTCGTTTATGTTTCTGAAGTGTGCAGGATTAAGGGGTACGTGACCTCCAGTCAGACGTCTGAAGGGGTACACGACTGTGAAAAGTTTAGGAACCACTGGTGTGGTTGAAGGACATATCTCCCACTTAGACGTCATATTATCTTGACCACGTACACACTTTGCCTCGTCGAAGGACATGTCTCGTGAGGAGAAGCAGTCGTTGCTAACTTTGCTAAAGGAGGCCGACACAAAACACCCAACGGGAGGAGAGTAGGAGTTGAGAAATATGTAAATTGGGAGGAAATGCTAGCGGCTTCCATTCGCAACAGCTGATTTCCTCCAGTGCACTGGCCTTACAATTGTTTAGTATTCACTCCAATAGAAGATTCAACTGTTAAACCTAGTTTTTGGTCTTATTGCATTATTTCAACAGCTGATAGAACAAAAGAATCTGGGTGGGCAAGGCCCTTTTACAGGGCCAGGCCCTTTTAAAGACATTTTAAAGCTGCACTATTTTGAAGGCAACATCCACACAGACTGAGGTGAATGGCATTCCTCAACATTTCTCCCTTCGCGGTCCCTTTGCGACTGTAAACTGTGTCCCCATTCAAAGTATTCAGCTAACATGATCGCTATTATGTAATTTCCCTTTCAAACTGCCTCAATGAATGCATGTATTAACGTCCAATCAGCTTTAAGAACGAACAACGAACGTATCTAGCGTATCTGACATTAATGTACCTTACCCGGTCACAGCGGGCGGGCGGCTCTTCCCGCTGTATACTCTGGTTCCCTCGGTCACGATAGCCGTAGGTGCAGTACGTCCATCTTAGTGAGTGGGTTTCGTACGATGCCCACACACGGTACGTCCCCAGTGAGTGAAACGTACGGCAGCCTTACATGAAGCACTCCTGTGTACGTGCATGCCGTGATCTGAAAGGTACCAACGAGGGTGGGTGTGACGATCACTTGCTCCCCAAGTTCGACACACTCGACAACCCTCTGATACCCTACCTCCTCTACGTGCTGCCCACGGCCCAAAAAATTTCCCAAAAATTGCGGAGCCCCTGCGTGTGGTAACACGTACGTCGGGGTGTAACTCCCCATTAACATGCATGTTTTTGGACATGTGGGAGGAAGCCGGAATACCCGGAGAAAACCCTCGAACGCGTGTACTCTACCAGCTTGTTACATTGTTAAAAGGGCATTAAATTTGGGAAACACTTGGACTCCAAAATCTCAAGCCTATGACTTCAGATCTTGTTGTCACTTGAGGCTTGACTTGGACGTCTTTACTTGAGATGAAAGAATTGAGACTTCCTTGAGACTTGCAAAACACTGACTTGCGCCCACCTCTGGTATTAAACTATTTTCGCACTGGATGTAGAAAAAAGATTTGCATCACACATTTGACCCTTTTTTTGATTAGCATTCAGCATTTTTAGCTTATGGTGGGCGATATGCAAATGTTGATATCGATCCAATCCCATGACGCGTTCTCTCTGACTAAAAACTCGACAGGGGAGTCAAAATTTCACATCGGGGGCTTGCTTATTTTTGGCAATGTTCGATCACTGCCATATCATTAAAAAAAAACATGAAAAAGGATAACTAAGTTCAGTTCATGACAAATAGTGACGTCTAAAACCTTGCACTCACCAAAATAACATTTTAAGACCGGTTGAAAAATTGCAAGAATTTACATTTTGCACTGTTGGATTAAGGAGGTTGACATGGGAGTGAAATGAGTAAACACTTCATTGCAAACAAGCGTTAAACTGTGTCAAAAGTGTCAAACCACAGCCTTCAAAAGCTAAATTCTTGGCAAAAATGCGGATACAATGTATATTTTTGAGCAAGGCCTCTTTCAGCGCGCCGTTGCTTTAAAGCTTGGGTGCAGTTTAAACTTCTTACAATATCCTGAGTGTTATGGAACAAAAAAGTCAAGTGGTAGAACCGAAACAATTTCACCAGCCCTGTGCCGGAAGGATCCGATCGGCTGACCGTCGAGAAATGGGACGATCCTCGACCCAAATGAAGATTGTCACTGATGCCGAGTGCAGTCCAATAACATCATACTGCACCCTGAATAGTCATCCTCAACCACCCTATGGTCTTAAAATTGACATCCATGGGTCTGTTAATTCTAGCAGTGAACGGACAATGTCACTCCTGATGTCCTTTCCTTTTTGCTCTTTAAAATAGGACGAACGAAAGCTCTTGTTTGCCCTCAAAAGCACCACAGCCCCTTGACTTGTCTGACATTCATCTTCATGTTCAGAGGTTGTTTGACTCGTAGTTAAATGTTTTGGTCACCCCACTCAGAGAGCCACTAGCAAATCCCAGAAGCTTGTTAAAAATGCCCAAGGGTTTTCGGTTTGACGTCAAATCAGCTGATCTCCAGCATGTTCTTTCTGTCAGGTTCAGCTTCTTCCTCACTTGCGATTTTAATGGCTTCATTTTATTGGAGATGGTGATCCAGCATGAGAGACAACCATTAGGATGTACAGGTATTTTGTCCATGAGTGTGCCATAATTACCAGCATTATAGGCCTTAGCGCACTCTGGAAAAGATTGTGCAGTTCGTCAGCCAATGGCTTGGAAGCAATGCGGGCAATTGGAGCATGGATGTGCTCACAAGGCAATAAATCCCAACAAATCCTTTTGCCTTCTCTCTGTTATGAGTGTGATACCTTCTCTTTTCTCAGCATCAAATTGGCTCCTGGCACCTCCTATTCACTGAAGTGCTGGTTAATATTAGATATAGAGGAAGGCTGTGATAAAGACAGATTGAGCAATTACTGTGATAACAAATCAGCAAAAACGTCTTTCAATGGAACAAATTATACAGTAGCTGTTTAATGATTCTACAAAAGACATGGTGACAAATGTAACTCATTATGAACAAGGCTTCCTTTTCCAAAACAACAGGATATTAGAGATGTCTGTTGTTCCTCGTGGCACCTGGGGGCTGTCCCTACTGAGGTCCGCCCTGGCCCTCCTCCTGGTGGGCCCTGCTCGTGGTGCTCTTCAGTGGTGGCATTGGGTTTTTTGTAGTGATATGTGGATCGATACTGAAATATCCATACTTCCGATACCAGATTTTTGTGTTCTAAAATCCATTTTCACATCAAAATATCGATACTTCTGATACTTCCGTCATTTGAGGGGAAGTTATTGAGATCTTGTCTAAATGATACGTGGCTGGTGGGAGCTATTTTTTACGGCTTAAAAAGAATACCATCGTCATTTCAGAGGTATGTATATGTGGCGGCAAGGCTCAGTCATCGGCTGTGCCGCACACACATACATGCATACGCAGAGTCCCGTAGAACAATCCATCCCCAGCCGAACTGGGGAAGTGCTGAGACGGACGGCACACGCATCACGTGCGTGCTCGCAGAGTCAGTGTGCTGCACACTCGCTAGCTGCAGAGGGCATGGTCGTCGCACGTCATCCGTAGCCCGACACAGCCCGCACGCAGTGAAAGTTCCTCCTGCACTAAAAATGCTACGTTGCGACTGCGTGCTCCCAAATCCGTACTGAGGCAGTACTCCCCACGTACGGATGCCCAAATTTTGCCCACGTTTTTGCAAGTAGGCGGCACTCACTTGCAAATACTGCGGGTTGGGACTGTCGTTCACGGCTTCCGGTGTCAAACATATCACACATCATCAGACACCTTATAAGGCATCCGCAAGTCGGCATTGTTACTGCCGCCAGCGGTTGTTCTGTTTTTTTTTTAAATTTTCTATATTAAACGGCAAGGTACATGCAGCAAAGAGAGAAGAAAGTAATAAAAGACAAGAACAGTCACACTATGTCTGCTGGGATTTGGTGGAAGACCCTGTGGATCGACAGGAGAAAGCAAAGAACGTAAAAAAAAACAACAACAATAGCACCTGTTGGAGCCGATATCAGCCAGCCGATGCTTGGTGTAGCTTAGTTCGGGATGGAGAAAATAGATGCGCAATTAAAAGGTTAAAGCAAGCAGTAATCATAACATTAGGCACCTCCAGGCCCTAATAGTGTGAGATTTTATGTGATGGAGAGTCAGGTAGCCGACCACCCATCAGTAGGAAGGCTAGCAGGTCCCACACCGCGAGGGCCGAGTACCTGGTTGGGGATCGCCGAAGTGTAAGCTTCACTAAATAAAGAAATTTGGGCTTTGATCCTCATGAGGTCACCCGACAAAAGTGCAACCGTATCTCCAATAACAGGCAGAATACTAACAATCCCGCTATAAAGTCAAACAAGATACAATAATCGTCCACCATTTTAATTCTTTAATCGGCTAATGTTGTAGTTGTCAACACAATGTACATGTAGGGAGGAATACATTTTTAAAAATGTTATTAACCCTTTAAAATAAGCTAGAATCCCTACTGGTAAAAAGAACCGCAGATAGCTGGTCTTCAGAATGAATATGGTTGTGGTTTCACTGGACCTGCCTTTGGGCTTGGCAGCACTTTGACAGGACGTAGTGAAATTCAGTTGTGTGAAATCTTGCAAATGATACTGTGGCAGACACTAGGGGGCATGCCCCTCACCCTGTAGGCCAGTAGGTGGCGGTGTGGTTAGCGCGCAGTGTGTTCAGTTCAGCCATGTTCAGGGTTTAGTCAGTTGTCGTCAGTGGACCAGTTTGAAAACATCTCCTGTGTGTTTTTACAAACATTAGCGACGCCTTTGGAACACGTTCCAAGTAGCTCCTCACGGGCCGTGTATGCTATGTTATGATATTTATTATGTATTGTGCATAAAACTAAGACATTCACAAAATCAATTTATAAACCTAAAATGACAAAAGACGAACGGGGAAAAATACAGTATAAGTCTGTGCAGCGTAAGAGAACACAACTATGGTGCGTTCAAGGACGGTCGAACATAGTGGTAAGGGTCGCCGCTGTGAGGGTTTGTATGACAGTTGTCTGGATCCCAGTATGCAGAGGCGTACACGAGAAATGAATGAAAGGGTCTTTAATACTGGTGTAAACAGATCAGGAACAAAAGGCTACGATGCCACGGAAAAGAGACGGGCATCGCGGAAAAATGGAATAATATATATACTGTAACTGGAAAATATACCAAAGCTGGTCAGGCGGAGCTACCACTAAGCCGTGAGGAAAAAACCAGGCGGGACTGGATGGCCGACGGCAGCAGCACGGATCTTGGCTTGGAGGTTCTGCCACGAGGAATCACCGAGTGCCATCCAGTCGCCACAGGTGAGCTTAAAAAAGGAGTGACACACAATGAGGCACAGCTGTGCCTGTTCTGTAGCTCCGCCCAACTAGAGATCACCTGGGTCTGTGTGATGACACAAAAGCAGAAAATAAGCCACAAATAATAATCTGAACCCAAAATGTAAAACTAGTGTCTACGCCAGGCGTGACAGTATTCCCCCCCTCATTCAATGGACGCCCCCTGGTGGACCACCTAGTTTGTCTGGGAACCTACGGTAAAAATCAGAAATTAGGTTATTGTCGAGAATAAGCGGCCGGGATATCCATGAACGGTCTTCGGGACCATAACCCTCCCAGTCCACCAGAAACTGCACACCCCTGCCTCGTCTCCTGACGTCCAGGATCTGCTTGACGGTGTAGGCAAGATGACCATCCACAAACCGGGGAGGTGGGGGGGGTCGCCAATGGGGGGCTCAGAGTACTGGAGACCACTGGCTTCAGACGGGAAACGTGGTGGACCGGATGAATCTTGAGAGAAGGGGGAAGTTTTAGGCGAGCAGTCACCGGATTGATCATCCGCTCTACCTCATAGGGACCAATAAATCTGGGCGCTAGCTTCTTAGTCTCTCCTGCCAGGGAAACATCCCGAGATGACAGCCATACCTTCTGGCCGGGCTTGTAGGCGGGGGCTGGTTTGCGGTGGCGGTTGGCGAGCCTCTGATTACGCTTGGCCGTACGGGATAGGGCGGCCCTGGTACTGCGCCAGACGCGATGGGCACGGCGAAGGAAGGCGGCCAGCGAGGGTACAGTGCAATCGGCCTCTTGGGAGGGAAAAATGGGGGGCTGAAAGCCGTGCACCACATGAAAGGGGGAAAGGCCTGTCGCAGAACAAATGAGGGTGTTGTGGGCGTACTCTACCCATGGGAGATACGTGGACCAGGAAGAAGGACGCTGCTGGCACACACACCTCAGGGCTGCCCCCAAGTCCTGGTTGGCGCGCTCCGATTGTCCGTTGGATTGGGGATGGTAGCCCGATGATAAACTTGCAGCTGCACCCAGAGACTTGCAAAAGGCTTTCCATGTGGCCGAGGAAAATTGAGGGCCCCTGTCCGACACCACGTCCTGAGGAATGCCGTGAAGGCGCACCACATGTTGAATGAGTAACTTGGCTGTCTCTATGGAGGAAGGGAGCTTGCGGAGGGGTATGAAGTGTGTGAACTTGGAAAATCTATCCACTATTGTGAGTATAACAGTGAATCCTTTTGAGGAGGGCAGACCGGTGACGAAATCCAAAGAGATGTGAGACCAAGGGCGAGACGGGATAGGGAGGGGGTGAAGCAGTCCTGCTGGCGCCTGATGGGACGACTTGCCTCGTGCACAGTTGTAGCAAGCCGCCACAAAGCTCTTGGTGTCCGCATGAAGGGTTGGCCACCAAAAACGTTGAGCGACAAGAAACGCCGTACGTCGGGCCCCTGGGTGACAAGCGATCTTGGAGCAATGAGCCCAGACCAGGACCTCAGAGCGAAGGGGTCTTGGGACAAAGAGGCGGCCAGGCGGACAACCACTTTGAAGAGGAGAATCCTTGGAGGCTTCTGCCACCCGTCTCTCGATCTCCCACCGCAGAGCCCCCAGAATCCGAGACTGGGGGAGGATAGTCTCAGACTTCGGCTCCTCCACTGCCGGGGAATACATCCTGGATAATGCATCAGGTTTACCATTGAGAGAACCAGGGCGGAACGTGATGCAAAAATCAAACCTCGTGAGGAAGAGGGCCCACCGCGCTTGGCGAGGATTAAGGCGCTGAGCAGAACGGATGTAGGAGAGGTTACGATGGTCCGTGTAAATCACAAAGGGGTGAGCCGCCCCCTCCAGCCAATGTCTCCACTCTTGGAGAGCGAGTATGACTGCCAGAAGTTCTCGGTTGCCAATGTCATAATTCCTCTCCGCTGGTGAGAGGCGTCGAGAGAAAAAGGCACAGGGGTGCAGTTTCTGATCCGCTGTGGACCGCTGGGAGAGCACGGCCCCGACTCCGGTGTCAGATGCATCTACCTCAACAAAAAAGGGGAGAGAAGGGTTAGGATGGACAAGCACCGGAGCGGAAATAAAAAAATGTTTAAGGCGCCGAAAGGCTCGGTCTGCCTCCAGCGACCAACAAAAGGGAACTTTAGATGATGTGAGCTTATTCAGAGGTTCCGCCACCTTACTGAAATCCCGTATAAAACGCCGGTAAAAATTGGCAAACCCCAGGAACCTCTGTAACAGCCTCCTTGATGTAGGAATGGGCCAGAGGGCCACAGCCTGGATCTTGGCTGGGTCAGGTCTGATTTGCCCTTTTTCCACAATGAAACCCAAAAACGACACCGACGACATGTGAAAAGTACACTTCTGGGGTTTAACGTACAACTTATTCTCTAGCAGTCTTTGAAGGACTATACTGACGTGCTGCCTGTGTTGTTGTGTGGAACGAGAAAAAATAAGGATGTCGTCTAAATAAACGAACACGAACCGGCCGATCATATCACGAAGAACGTCATTGATCAGACACTGAAAAACCGCAGGAGCATTAGTGAGGCCGAAGGGCATGACGCAATACTCAAAATGCCCTAACGGTGTGTTGAAGGCAGTCTTCCATTCATCCCCTCTCCGTACCCGCACCAGATGATAGGCGTTGCGTAGGTCGAGCTTAGTAAATATGACCGCGTCATGAAGCGGCGTAAAAGCGGAATCGATGAGGGGCAGAGGATATTTATTATGGACCGTAATTTTATTAAGGGCGCGGAAATCTATACACGGACGTAGAGTACCGTCTTTCTTTTTAACAAAGAAGAACCCAGCTGCAAGCGGGGAGGAAGAAGGACGGATATGACCCGCAGCCAGGGAGGATGAGATATATTCCTCCAGTGCATGTTGTTCAGGTTGTGAAATATTGTACAGACGGGAGGAGGGGAGAGGAGATCCCGGCAACAAATCGATGGCGCAGTCGTATGGACGATGGGGGGGAAGAGAACATGCTTTGATCTTGCAAAAAACTTCGCTAATATGATGGTATTCTCTGGGTACCGATGACATATCGGGAGGAGTACCGGTGGGAGGTTTAACAGCACTAACAGGGGAAGAGGCAGCCCGGAGACAATGACTATGACAAAAGGTGGACCAATTATAAATCTTAAGAATAGACCAGTCTATAGTAGGATTATGCCGCTGCAGCCAGGGCAGCCCAAGCACCAACGGGGCTGAACGAGACGGAATAACAAAAAACTTAATTACCTCATGGTGGTTACCCGCAAGCAGCAACGAAACCGCGTGTGTCTGGTGGGAAATACTCGCCAGGTGGCGCCCATCAAGAGAGCGGACATTCTTAACCTTATCCATCTTAAAAACTGGAATATTCATAGAATTAATCAGTCCACAATCAATAAAATTTTCATCAGCCCCCGAGTCAATAAGTGCCCGTACAGGACACGTTCCCCCCGGCCAAGAAAGAGTACCTTCTATTTGGAGACGTCCCACAATGGATGACGAAGCCGCGGCCTGAGTGAGAGGGAGGGGTCCTGCTCCCCGAGGCGTATCCCCAGTGGACGACGAACGACGTCTTGTGGGCCGGGCTGGGCAGGTTGCGATGTTGTGGCCCGCCTCCCCGCAGTAGAGGCATAGGTGCAACCTTCGGCGACGGCTCCTCTCCGCCGCCGACAGACGACTACCTCCGAGTTGCATGGGCACCACCCCCTCGGCGTCTTCCAGTGGCGTTCCGGCGCTGGAGGGCGGAAGCAGCGGGTTCGAACGAAGACCAAGCTGTGGCGCCGAATCAAGCCTGGGTGGTGGAAGAGGCTCCGCCTTTCGCTGTGCGCTGCGCTCCCGCAGGCGGTTGTCGAGGCGGATGGAGAGTGAGATGAGATCCTCCAAGGAGCGGGTCTCATCCCGAGCGGCCAATTCATCCTGGAGGCGAGCGTTGAGACTGGCCAAGTAGGCACACCGCAGAGCCTTCTCATTCCAGCCGCTCTCCGCTGCCAAGATCCGGAAGGAGATTGAGTGATCCGCCACGGACGTGGCGCCTTGACGTATGGTGAGGAGGCGGCCGCCAGCCTCGCGTTCCTTTACGGGGTGATCAAACACACTCCGGAACTCTGCCGTGAAGAGAGGTAAGCTGGAGCACAGTTCCGGTTTGCTTTCGCAAATCGCCATGGCCCAACTGGCGGCACGACCGGAGAGCAAGCTGAGCATATATGCCACTTTAGAGGAGTCCGTGGCGTACGTATGGGGCTGTTGGGCGAAGATCAAGGAGCACTGGTGTAGGAAGAGCTGACACTGGCCAAAGTCGCCGCCATACCTTGCTGGGTGTGGAATGCTGGGCTCACGGAGAGCGAAATGGGAGGATACAGCAAGTGCATCGCTTGCTGCTGCGGACTGCGTTGGTTCAGCAGCCGCTGTCTGCGGGGCTCCCGTGATACTTGCGTGCAGCTCGCGCACCAGCGTGGTCAAGTCACTTAACGTCTGTTCGTGGGCACTAATGCGCTGGCCATGAGCCCGAAGAGCCATCTGGACCTGACTCTCCTCTGCGGGATCCATACTCACTGACTCGGTGATTCTGTGAGGGTTTGTATGACAGTTGTCTGGATCCCAGTATGCAGAGGCGTACACGAGAAATGAATGAAAGGGTCTTTAATACTGGTGTAAACAGATCAGGAACAAAAGGCTACGATGCCACGGAAAAGAGACGGGCATCGCGGAAAAATGGAATAATATATATACTGTAACTGGAAAATATACCAAAGCTGGTCAGGCGGAGCTACCACTAAGCCGTGAGGAAAAAACCAGGCGGGACTGGATGGCCGACGGCAGCAGCACGGATCTTGGCTTGGAGGTTCTGCCACGAGGAATCACCGAGTGCCATCCAGTCGCCACAGGTGAGCTTAAAAAAGGAGTGACACACAATGAGGCACAGCTGTGCCTGTTCTGTAGCTCCGCCCAACTAGAGATCACCTGGGTCTGTGTGATGACACAAAAGCAGAAAATAAGCCACAAATAATAATCTGAACCCAAAATGTAAAACTAGTGTCTACGCCAGGCGTGACAGCCGCTCTGTGAAACACAATTAAACAAAACCACATAAACATGCAAAAACTGTGGGATTTCTTACTGTAATTATTTTTTAAATAAAATAATAGTCCTTACTTCCAAAATTGGCATGCGTGGATATAAAACTTGATGTAGTTATTTACAGAATTACTTTTAAAAAATGTATCGTCCCTGTCCACAGACCAGTGTTTCGGGACCCCTGGAATATCAGATTTGAATGATAAATGATTTTAAACAGTGTAATGTTAAATCGCAACACTGTTTTTAAGTTAGTAAAGGCGCGATGGTTAATATGTAAAGGATGCCAGCCAGTGCGGCTACGCATGTGTACGTTGGTAAAACCTCACTCCCTCGGACTTAAGAGCTGACCGCTCAGCCAAAAGCCACGTTCAGCGCTCTCGTCTCCCATTCCGGAGGTCATGCGTTCGAGTCCTGACGCAGGCAGTGTGAAGCAGGCGTGTTACATTGGTGCCTTGACCTGGATGGGAGTGAGGTAACGGATGCCAGCCAAGTGTACTTTACGTTGGTAAAACCTCACTCTCTCGGCCTTAAGAGCTGCGCTGAACGCACGGCCGACAGTCTGGCCTTTTGGCCTAGCGGTCAGCGCTCTGGACTCGCATTACGAAAGTGCTGTGTTTGAGCCCTGATGCGGACAGTGTAAAGCAGGTGGGTTAGAAATACTAGAGATGAGCGAGTACACAACTATCTGTATCTGTATCTGTATCTGTGTCTGCTCACCCATCTAGATTATCTGTAGCTGTATCTGTACTCGGAGTGGGCGTGGTTTAACCGGAAATGGGTGGGGACGTCAATCAGTCCATTATTTTAAGTCTGAAATTGACGTGGATTTGATCAAAAGTTGCTATATTTACTGTTTATTTGAAAGCTATTTACAGAACAGCCTCACATTTGAGATTCAAATTGTGTTTTTGATCATAAAAGAACCACTTACAGAACATATTTTTTAATTATGTATTTTTTAAAACATTTTTAATGATCTGTGTGAAGTTGGTGCTTCATGCAAACATCCAGTGATGGCAAACGGGGAAATAATCTGTCAGCCTTGCTCACTGTATTTTTATACAAGCAACGTTTTCCAACTGACTATATCACCAGTCAAATTAGAAGAACGCAGAGTATGTTTTTACACGCACCAATTTTGGCATTGATGTGATGCCAAGCGAGTCTGTCTAGGTAGGGATGGTTGCTGTGTAAGACAATCACAGAGCGTGAAGAGTGAACACATAAGTATTAAGAATTTTCCTTCATTCCGATAACGGATAATGACGAGCTGCACTCGTTTCATGCTCGTACTCGTCAGAAATGCTTTATTCGTGACGGATACTCATCTAAAATTGATTAATAAACCTTTATTGGCTTCCATTGCATGTTCATTTCTAACATATGACTTCAACATTTAACAAATGTGTGTCACCTTTCTGCCAGATCTCCAAAAAATGCGTATGCCAGGTACAAAGTTGGTGGAACTGGTGAGCACATTTTCACATCATGTTGTGTTTTTTATAAATCACGGAGGTGTGCATTATGGAGGTTTTATAGATGTTGTGTTTCTTCCTTGGCTGCGTTACTTGACTGTTCTTTATCTTTATGAAACTCACCTTTCTTTACATTTCTTTCAAAAGCAGGGTGACTCCACAATGAATGACTGAACCTACCTTAGCGAAGAGAGATCCCAACCGTGACCTCGACAAACGTCAACATCTTGATTACGCTGTCACATATGAAGAAACCGCCCCGGGAGAAACGACTGCACCTTTGAACTCGTGCTTCGTGAAAATGGCTCAGTGCGGCACAACAAGACCCCAGTCTGACATTCCATTGTCTCTGTTTGAAGCTTGGACTGAGAAACATCTTTCTGCAAAGTATGACAAATTACCTCTACTTCAGCAGGATAAACAAATAGAGTGCAGCGTGGTTAAATACTGTGTGTGCTATCCTGTGCCTGAGTCAATATGCACATGTCTCGTTCTGTGTCGATAAAGTATAAAATATTACCCAGTTAGTCAAGTCTGGAGAGAACACACAGGAAGATTTTACACCACTCACAAATCTATGCACACATATTAGGACAGTTACTGCATGCACTGAACATGCAGTGCAGACATTTGATTTGTTTACTTTACAGACATGCATAATTGTCATATATCAGTTTCCATCAAGAAAAACCATCATACAGTTTGTGCATTTTGCACTTTGCAGCTTTCACTCATGCTTTAATAGCATTTATCGTGGATCTGCTGGACACACTACGCTCTCACCACTGTTGCTCCGGAATCCTTGTGGACGTCATACATCCCTCGGAGCAGAGACAGAGACTGTAAGTAACGATGCTTCATTGTCGACCACGGATGATGTAGATTAATTTTGCGTCACAAAACAGGGCAGGTCTGTTTTGAAATGTTTTTGTCCAACAAACTGATGCTAAACAAATGTCAAAATTGAAATTGAAAATTTTGAGACTAAATAAACCAATGTTGTAATGTATAATCATAAATAGTAATAATATATTATAATTTTGCAATATTTCTTTTTAATATGTCTTCTATCACTCTGTCAAGGCAATTCATACTGTCTAACGTTTGCAGCATTTCTTAAAATGGTGGCTTTTCATCTTTTCAACAGACGCATGCACATGGCAGTATATGGAGGCCGGCAAAATTAATCGAGTTCATTCTTATTTATCGTGTGATTTATTAATGAATTCATTTTAATCTCAAGATCTCGTGACATGAGCTCCTTGGGAATTTTGACCTAGTGCCCGAAGGGACCCTTTGCAAACCCTGAAGTGCCAGATGCGAGCACCCTCTTTACTGCACAGTGCAATAAACGCATACAGCACACATGATTCAGCATTCTTGGCCCTGTAAATGAGCTGATTTTTATTTTATTAGGTTGTTTTTTCCCTCAGAAAACACACCTCATTCACTATAAATCACCCTAGTTCAGCCACCAGCCACCTCCATGCACCCTGCTTTTGTAAGTCGGTCCTCATCTCTTGCATTGATGGTTGTTTAAAGTAAACTGAAACAGAATGCTCTCATCACAGCAGGAGGAGGAGGAAGCAAACGATCTCGGGAGGCCTACAGAGGTATATATGTTAATATTATGTATACCTCCTGGCAGTCTTCTACACATTCACATTTCTTGACATCTTTGGCGTTGATGTGTCTTTATTTCACTGGTGGTTTCCATCAGAAAAGTGTAGATTTTACGGAGAACAACACATGCGACGGTAATGTCACATTCCCTCTCCGGGTGACCCTGAGTTTACGTGAACGCTGGAGCCAGGATTTGATAATGTCAATAGTCCTCTCAGTGGGCTCTAGTCCTGCAGTGGGCCCCACGGTAATGCTGTTAGGGACCTGGGTCAGGATAAGGGGTCAGTAGACTGACTGCGACCCCAGTAGAGTGGCTTTGGGCTACTTATCACGTGCAAATACATTGGTCAGGCTACCCTCACGGAATAACTGAGAATCGTGTACAGAGCTACTTTTTCCCCGCATTAACGATTATATGTGCTGTATCACTTAAAAATGCAGAGGGTGACTTGTTAGTTGCAGTATATTTTGATGTATAGTCTGATAAAAGGCTAGTTAATGTACTTAATGTTAATGTTAATGTTGTGGAAGGACTACCTATTAAAATAGCCCCCCCATTTTCTACTACAGCAGTGATGGGTATTTGGGCACCCTAAAAGTGCTCGGAGACTTAATGTGAGCGGAGTGGAGTCCGCGTGGAATGTCCGCAGTCATCAGAGCTTTCACAGTTGCGTTGTAGTTTCCTGTGAAATTTCTGTGAAACACATTTCCTATAATCCTTGTGTGTGCGTTAACATTTTTCTGTCATCGCGTTCTACACTGACGAAGAGGAAAAGGAACTGCTGTGCCTGCTGGTTTTGCAAAGCAGTGGAAGATATTTCCACTTCGCTCTGCACATTGCCTCATCCTTGTCCATTTCTTTACGGTGGTCCTTATATGCTCTCTGTGGAGTGTTATAAAGATTTCGGTACTTTCGTACCTCATCTACCAGTCTCTCTTCAAAGCTCGTCTCCATTGGACTCTCTGGCTCTGTTCCACCATGTGATTGCGGAAAAGTGCAAACGGGTTGATGTGAAAAGTACATGCCGAGCAGTGTTTTCTGTGACACAAGTGCATGGACCAGAGTCCATACGGAGTTAGCTTGGGCGCACGAGGCTTACGGACATTCACTGTGAGTCCGCTCTGTGGACTCTGTTCTGAGCACGTTCTGCTCGAGTATGTTTGGGCCTTAACACATTGGCCCTGCAAAATAATAGCCAATTACTAAAACGTGACGAGATTTCTCGTTTGGAGAAAAGCTGAAGCCAATCAGACTTGACTTATGGCATTGTTACTATGAATGATAATACAGTAATATGGGAAGTGACAGTGCACGAGGCATTATTGGAACTGCTCATTAAGTGCTTTATGCACACCTTGCAATCCTACCTACCTCGGTGTTCCCAGCGAGTGATGTGTGGCTGTTTTTTCCATTGGAAGTCAGTGTTAATGTCCAAGCAGAAGCTGTAGTAATGCTACATTTGATTAAACTTACTTAAGATTTGTCAGATTAAATGATTTGTCAGATGTTCGGACTTGCCTGCACCCTTAATGGCCGGGCGGGTCTATTTACGCTAGTTACATTTGGTTGAGTGCCAACTACTTAACACATCTTATCTGTAGAAGAGATCAGCGTTGCTACATGTTCGCTATATTTAGTGAATACAGGTGAACATTAAAAGTGAAAGACAGGAAGTGTTTCTTGCGTCATGCATTTATTCGGTAATTAAATACAACCAGTCAACAAAGGTGAAGTAGCCGCCACGCAGACAAGCTGGAGTGGAGCTCCACCTTTGTACTGCTGTGCAATGTGGGTCTGAAAGCTGCATAGACCCCTCCACAATGCAACCCAACCCATGACCAGCGACAGAGCCGGAGGGCATAGCTTGGACACACTCCGCTTGGCAACACCTCACCTGAAACACGCATGGGTGTCCATAGTGTGGTGCAGCGGCCATTTGTGGAACATGGCTCAGTGTAGAAATAAAATCCCAGCAAAAGTGGAAAAATGCAGCAAAAAGGCATAATGTAACTACAAAAGGCTAAAATATTGATATTAATAACTAAAAAAAACACAAACATTTGTATTGTATTATACATATCAAAGTACAACTGGACAGGTCTGACGTAAATAGACAAAGACAAGTAGATAAGACAAAAACAATGAGCTGGCATTGTTCAACTATGATAAAAAACTGTGAAAGCTGACACCCCTATTGAAAAGTCAGCATTTCAAGAAATACTGCAAACGTTTGACAGACAGTACCAATCGCCGGGGAGAAAATACATGTCACAAATGGCAATTCCGCAACTTTACAGAGTGAAAGATGCCATATTAAATGAAATGTTCAGTTATTATGATATATGATATATTATAACAGTGGTTTATTTGGTCTCCAATAAATGTTGACAATAATATTGCTTCGCGTCAGTTGCATGTTTTGCTGCATTGTTTTTTGAGACGGTTAAATTAAAGTTCGTTGGTCCAGTCACATTTTTTCCTTGCATCTTTCTTCAAATTAATATTAAAATCTCATCATCTCGTCTCGTCTCGTGACACCCTAACTAATGACTCATCTCAGTGTGAGCTTGCAGCAGCATGTCTCTAGGACAAAATTTAATACAATATAGAATACAGAATGTAATTTTAGAACGTTGTCATTCTCATTGATTTCCACACCAGTTACCTGCAATCATGTGGAACTCCTCTTTTATGTTCCTAAGAGGTTTGTACCCAGGGAACACCACCATTGTCAGCAGCAGCTGTTTGAGGGCAAGTGTCACCATTCTGACAGCTCTACACACCGCAGCCTTTCTGATGTGGCCTGCATGACAAATATCGTATAAAATGATACCGTTCTCAAAAAACATAGTCTTGCTCGATGAGAGCACCCGCCCACGGTGTGTCACATTTGATGTGTGTGGCCAAATAATGTTATTTAGGTAAATGATTGAGGCTAATGAAAAACAGTCCAGTTATTCATTGGAAAATGAATATTCCAACAGCACATGCTCGTCAGGAGGGAGTAGACAGGTTAAACTCAGGGTTTCTTATAGTTTCTTATGAAAGACGTGTGTCAAGGATACTGTATACCTCATGTTCCATACATTGTTATGGCAACTGAGAGCAGAAAGAGTGTCCAAAGACACATACTGTCAATATTTGCATCTGAAGATATGGGAAATTTTCCAGAAAATAAGAGCAACGAATGGAAATTCTCCTTCACTCTGATACAAATTGTTGCTAGAAGATTTCAGAGAATCTAACCTTAACAAAGGTCGGGGAAAAGACGAAAAACAACAAACAAGAAGTAGCGTGTAAGCCAAGAGCAGCCAAACAAGTGAAACATGGAAGCTGTGGCACATACCGGAGCGCTCGACTCAAGTCACGGGAAAACCATGAGGAATAATCTGGCGTCGTCGTGTAGAAGCAGGGCATATGAATCAAACTGATGCCGATTTCGTCCACCTACCTCGTGACTCACCCACAGCCACTAGACTAACTAAAAACTAAAGTAAATGATGGCAGATATACAAAAATAACAGATTCTCTATGATTGCTGCAAACTGAAAATAGCACTACAGTTATCCCTCGCTATAACTTGGTTCGAACGTTGCTCATTCCCTCTATCGCGTTTTTTCAGAAATTAATGTTTCGTGGTTGACTATGGCCCATTATTAGTCAAAAAGTATTAAGTTTTGACTTCTTCTTTTGTCCTTCTTCCCTACTCCGTTTGAAACACTGCTAGCTTGCTAGCATGCTGTGCTTAAAGCCATGGTCGTCTCTTGTGTCCCTGCAGTGATCCTTTAACGACGATAAACGAGGGACAACTGTATAACGAAATGGAAATTTTGCATTTGGTGGCTACATTAACACAATACATTCAAACTTTGGCTAAAGTTTCTCTCAACGGTGTCTTAAGGGTAAAACTCCTCTGCAATTCTCTGTAGCTTCTCCATTCTCTCCCAGCAAACCACAGGAATCCCCTGACTCTGTGTAATTAGTTCAGGGGATTTGAGTGAGAATGCAGTTTGACTTCTCACCCCGTGACCAAAACTGATACACAAAGCTGCAAAGATTCATTAACGTAGGCGGTTGGTAGGCGGAAACAAAACAAAGAGAAAAGCTCGGTTGTTCTTCTCTTTGCTTTCATTTCTGTTCATGCCTTTGCATCGGCCATCTTCCTTTTTTTATTACAATGACTGATCAATAGGCATCATCTAAGTGCTTCACCCTCTACATGCAGTTACATTTAACCCACAAGAACATGACGTGTGTGTCTCCAACACTTTAAATATCCTAAAATGAGCCTGATACAGCTTTGTGATTGACTTATGACTCATTAAGTCCCACATTTTGGAGCTGACCCATGATATGGCTTCCCCAAAAGGGTAGTCTGTTGGGTAAACACGTGGAGGCAATAGCTAATTTATAAAAGCTTGTTTTTTAACAATAAAGGGACATTATAAACCCATTTAACAATTCACATTCTTTAATGAGGTGTGAAATATTACAATTCAGGTGTTCTTAGTATATTTCTTTAATTAATTCATATAAGAAAAACTAGGTAAATATTGCGTTTTGCCTTAAAATAGCTATGGAAAGCCAATGACTATGAACACCCAATGAATAAGAAATGTAACATCACACATCTTTGGTGTTAATTAGTAGTATTTTTAAAAAACATAAATGTATTCGGTTTTCTATGTGTTCCACATGGTTTGTGGTATATCCCTCATACTTTTCCTTAAAGCATATATTGCTCTGGTTCTTATGGTTTAATTTAGTCAGCTTTGGTTTATTTGCATGTTTCCATGCAGCAATCCCATTTGGATTCTACCGTGGGCCAAATGCAATTCACCAGGGAGCCAAAAGCTGCAGAGGAGATACAAGGTTGGTTTATCAGGCTAGTTTCACATTATACAGACACCAGTATCAATCAATTGTTCCGTTCCTGATTGGAATATCTTGACTATTACTGGAATGAGTGGAACACCATCGAGGACAGCCTTTCAACAAATGGTGAATAATACAACATGTATCTTGCTGCCAGAATCCTTTTTATTACTGAAGAATCGGAGGAGTCATATTTAGACATCAAAGACGTTCTCGAAACTAATCTTACCTCCTTCCTTCACAACAGCAGTTACGTGGAGAAGGAGGTCCAATACTTCTGTAATGACTGAAATGTAATTCCCAGTCAAATGTGTGATGTGATTAACAACATAAGCCAACAAATCTCACCTTCTCGTTTGGTAACTCATTTAGAACACCTCACTTAGAGTTGGGATTTTTAGCACTGGATTTAAAAAGCATGTAAAAGTGACAACCAGATTGGCATTTATAATTAAATATTCCTTACAAAAGTGTTCACGGTTCCATTTTTTTCAAGCTGAATGTTTTAACAAGTACATAACTCTTTCAACTCATTCAGTCCCAGCTATTTTTCAAAAGACAATCCCTTCAGTACCGACTATTTTAGACAATTTTGACTGATCTTTCAAGGTACACAGAATATTGTGTTCTATGGCTATATAAACATGGAACCTACCAAAAGAAAGATTAGACTCCTGTCTTTCTTCGGGAAAAAAAAGTTTGTTTCTACCTTTTTCTGGCCTTTAGTAATCAGCAGTAGAACATAGGTAAGTTTCAGGAAAATATCAGTTCCCAACTACAAAAGGGAGAAAACCACCGTTTTGTGAGAAGATACATTTCAAGCACACATTTCACTTTGACACAATATTTTTTTTGGGCTTGTGACAGCTCAAATATCTAAACTAACGTATTTTCACGACCATAAGGGGCACTTAAAAGTCTTTATTTTTCTCCAAAATGGACGGGGCGCCTTATAAAGCGGCGTGCCTTATGCGTGCACCGAGTTCCAAAATCTATAAATGTTGTGTGACTTTGATGAGCACTCCGCTTGACTGACTGGAGCATTTCCTGCCAACACGCTGCTTATACAGAAGGCGGACGTGACTGAGGACAGCAAAAGCCAGCATCATTTCTGAGGAGCCGCACGGCAACGAGACTGACTCTGACAATGACGACAGGGAACCTGGCGTGTTCATTTCGGATACAGAAGATGAGGACTTTGATGGATTTGTGGACGAGGATTGATCACAAAATAACGTGAGTACATTGTTAAATACTTCAATAAAGTACAACCGAACTCGGTTTTGCTCCCGCTGCCTTTTTGAAAACATACGTTAGCATGCATGCTACCGTATGTTTTAGCGTGCATACATGCTACCGTATGTTTTAAGCTAGCGTATGTTTTACCATACCTGCGCCCGATAACACGGTGCGCCTTATGTATGTGTTAAATACAGAAATAGCACCCGTAACTGAGACTGCCCCTTTTAATAGGGTGCGCCTTATGGTCGCGAAAATACGGTGTATATACCAAACTATACCAGCATAAACTACCCAAAAAAGGGGTTGTTGTACATCAAAATAACAATTTATTTACAAATATAACACAGTGAGCTATTTACAATTTTTACATTTGGAAATGAACTATGTGTGTGCACGCGTGTGTGTGTTAAAATTTCCCTACAATGTGTAACCTTTGGCGCACTACACTCCTCCACTCTTTCTCACTTCCTTCTTCCTGTCATGTTTGATTCTTCCTTTGAAATGATCCCCTGACAAGCTCTTATCAAATGCACTTCTGCCACCTCGTGGCCGTTTTTATGCGTGCTTTGTGCTCTGAAATCTTAATGGATTAGTGGAAAGTTGCATCGTCATCTCTGTTTGCCTCAAAAAAAAAAACGCAAAATACGTTGTTGGGATTGGGTGTTTGAATTTATAAAAACGTATAAATACGTCCTTGGTATTGAAGTAATAACGCATTTAATGCAATATGTGCCTATAGCATGAACTTGCAACAACTATCGCACCATCAGCTTGATCAGTCACCCAAGCAAAGTGATGCTTAAGAAGGCCATTTTAAACAGACTGAAACACGTAGCAGAGGCCACCATTGCTGAAGAACAAGCTGGTTTCAGAGCAGGAAGCAGCATCACAGAACAGATTTCCAATCTGAGAATAATCTGTGAACGATACCTCCGGCACTCTATCATGTATTTGTTTATTTCAGAAAGGCCAGGGTTTGATAGAGCAGTTGTACAACAAGGTCACGAGTGCCGTCCTTCTGAACAACAACAACAACATAGGTGACTGGTTCTATACTACCGTCGGAGCACGTCAGGGATGCCTCCTCTCTCCCATCCTATTCCATGTATTCTTAGAGAGGATCATGGAAGACCATGAAGGCACAGTTTCCATTACAGGAAGACCAATAAGAAATCTCAGATTTGCAGATGACATTAATGACCTTGCAGGAAATGAAGAGGAGCTGGCCAGCTTGGTTAACCATCCTGATAAAGCAGCTTCATCCTACCGCATGGAAATGAGCGCTGAGAAAACAAAACTTATGACACGCAGCACCCAAGACATTAGCTCTGAAATCAAAGTGGACGGAATAGCTCTAGAAACAGTGAGGACCTTCAAATATATGGGCTCCAATCTTGAAATTATGGCAAGCTTGGCACAAACAACAGCTGTGCTTGCAAAAACTGGAAGACACAAACATCAGAAAGATGTTGGATATTCACTACACTGACCTCTTCACAAACGGTGAGATCCGTATGAAGGTCAGGGAAGTAAAGAGAATCCACGATGACCTACTCGCAGCTGTAAAAGAAATGCAAGCTGAAGTGGTACAGACATGTTGTCCGGTCAGCAGGCCTTGCAAAGACTATTCTACAAAGAACAGTCCAAGCAAGCTGCAGAAGAAAAGATGGGAAGACAACATGGATTGTATTAGATGTGACAAAATCCCTGAGGGCAGTGGAGGACAGAGACGGGTGGAGAGGGCTGGTGGCATCGTTTTCAAGTGCACTCAATGACTTCTGCGGAAGTCAAGGGATAAGTGAAGCCAAGTGTTGACCCACCACATGATACACCACTATCTGTATCTGTATCTGTTCATCCACCTAAATTACCTGTATCCGTATCTGTACTCTGAGTGGGCGGGGAATAAACTGGACGTGGGTGTGGTTTATGGATGGCGGCGTAAGTACATTATTTTAAATCTGAAATTGACATGGATATTTATTGTTATTTGCAAACTATTTCCAGAACAGCCTCAAAATTAAGATTCAAATTACGTTTTTGATCACAAAAGTAAAAGAACCACTAAAAGACCATTTTTTAGGAAGTTTTTTTTTAAAGTTTTTTAATGATCTGTGTGAAGTTGGTGATTCATGCAAACATCCAGTGATGGCAAACAATTAATCACTGGACTACTTATACAGTACTGCTGGAAGACCTCACCTTGTTGCCAGATTGTCTACCTTGTTATCCTGCTCACCGACTACTGTCTTGCCTTGTACATTAACCCTGCTTTCTGGTCTACCCTGTAAGTACTTTATTCCCTGCTTGGCGTTCTCCAGCAGGGGGCGCCCTTAGTTGTTTGGACTGTAGTTATTATAGTGAGCGAGCGAGCATTGAGTTATTGAGAGCCCGAGTAGAGTGGTCTTTATGCACGGTGAGTATGTTTTTACGTGCACCAATTTTGGCAATAATGTGACGCCAAGCGAGTCTGTCTAGGGAGGGGTGGTCATTGTGTGTGTGACTGGCCAATCACTGAGCATGAAGAGTGAATACATAAGTAGCTACCCAATGAGGATTTTTCTTCATCACGATTATGGATAATGACGAGCTGCACTAGTTTCATGCTCGTACTCGGCAAAAAGGCATTATCTGTAACAAATACTCGTCTAAAATAAGTATCCTGCTCATCCCTATAATCATTTATTACTTCAGTGAATACATTCATTATGGTCTCTGTGCCTGGCTCTGTGAGATTCGTGATTATATAACCAATGGGTAAACTGTTTCTCAACCAGGCTAACACCCATCCCAGTTTACGACTACATTTTTTTATCCTACAAGAGTAATAATTATGGATGAGCTGGAGACTTGTTTTAGACGAGTATCCGTTATAGATAATGCATTTTTTTGAGTACAAGCATGAAACAGGTACAGCTATGTATGTATTCACTCTTCACACTCTGTGATTGGCCACTCACACACAACGATCACCCCTCCCTAGACAGACTGGCTGCTGCTTATCGTGTTGTGTGATATTTAAAGTTACCATGTTAGACTTGTTTTGCTACGTACGCGGTGCTTTTGAGTCTGTTTGCTTCTAATTTGGCTGGTGATATAAAGTCAGTTGGAAAACGTTGCTTGCAGTACTGAACGCGGTGCTTTTGAAGAAAATACGGTGAATTGATTATTTCCCTGTTTGCCATCACTGGATGTTTGCATGAATTACCAACTTCACACAGATCATTAAAAACCTTCATCGTAAAAAAAATATATGTTCTGTAAGTCTGTTATTTTGTGATCAAAAACTAATTTGAATCTCAATTTTGAGGCTGTTCTGTAAATAGTTTTCAAATAAACAATAAATCTAGCAAATCCTGATCAAGCCATGTTAATTTCAGACTTAAAATAATGAACAGATTTAAGTCCCACCCATTTCCGGTTAAACCACGCCCACTTCCGGTTTATTCCCTGCCCACTCCAAGTAAGATACGGATACAGATAATTTTGATGGGTGAACAGATACAGAGAGTAGTGTACTCGCTCATCCCTGGTAATAATTACAGAGCAGAAACATGGTAAAAGAAATCTATATATTTATCGTTTACTCACTTATTTCTTTACTTGCGATAAACCGAAAATGTACCATTAGCGAAATTTACTACAATAACCGATGTCATTTTGCCCATGTCGATAAATTCAGTGTTTTAATAAAAAAAGAAAAAAGTATTTTTGCCAACATGCACACACATGTAGGCAAATAACAAGACAATGGAATGTCTGGAATTGAATAGAATTGTTAGAAATACGAGAAAGTCACTATATTTCTAAATGGTATTATTATTCTTATTATTGGAAAATATTTCCTGACATGGTTGTGGTGGGTTGGGTTGATATCAATGCCGTTCTTCTTGTGCAGTGTGATAAGTGACCATTAGTAATGTAATTGCATGAGACGTGATGCATGTGTAGCTTAGTACGCGTGTGTACAGGATGTAATATGCCAGGGTATGTATCATACATTCATATTTTTGTCCCAGGGAGATTTATTTTGGGTTCCACAAAGATGATGTCGAGCAAAAGAACACCAAATGCAGAGTCAGTGTGAAAACTGTCGTAACCACCCGAAGCACATTATGTAAATGGAGCGTTGTTGGTGCTTTTTGGATGTTTTTTCAGAAGGCTTTATAGGCGGAATAGGTGCATCCCGTTATGTGCATTCTATTTCATTGAAAGTAATGTGTGCCAGTTGGTCAATAAATCAACGAAAAGCAGTTCATTTGCATTTCCTGCATTTATTTTCAGATGGCAAAGATATAGAGTGGTCGGGGATTTATTGTGAATTTATCGTTATCAAGGTAAAACTGCCCAATTTATCGTGATATTGATTTGAGGTCATGTCTCCCAGCCCGACTTGCGTCTTTGCTACACATCGTGCAGTTGTGCTTCAACTTCAAAAACATGACGCTTTTTCGATGACATGTCACCCCCCTCACAAATTACCATTTGCAGCTCCTTACTATTCTGAACTTGGATTTAAATGGAGCGCTGACACATCCTATTCTCAGCGGAACAGTTCACACTAATTGCGCTTAGTGTAACAGAAATGTTCTTTGTACTATTAGTCACAGCATTTACCATGTCGGATATCATCCTCCTGATTGGTTACAGCTCACACTCTCACAGACAATGATTCACCCTTTTGTATTATGAGTTTTACTGAAGGCAACTTAATTTAGCATTTGATAGCACCTATTTATAGATGTTTTGTTTTCAAATTCAGCCGTAGCCCTTCTTTTAATACTGTGTTGCCATGGCAATTCAGTTTCACTTATTTTGTGTTCCGCCAAAAAGTGTATTTGTGTGTTTTACTGTATGGTTTGGTGTATTTGTTTCAGACAAGTTACATTAAGGAACATCAGGTGGCTATGTTTGCACAATTCAGCACAAAAGGAGTTTATTCTTCTATATCGATGACTGATAATCCATTCACACCATAGCTATCACATGTTGACATTTACAGTACAGTGGAACCTCAGTTAGCACCATTAATCTGCTCCAGATCAGACTGAAATGTACTTTAACCAAATACATTTTCCCCCGAAGTAATGAAAATCAAATTAATCTCGAACATTTTTTTTTTTGGTTTACAATTATGTTTTTACATCCATCCATCCATTTTCTATGCCGCTTGTCCTCATTAGTGTCGCGGGGGCATGCTGGAGCCTATCCCAGCTGACTTCGGGCAACAGGCGAGGTACACCCTGGACTGGTCGCCAGCCAATCGCAGAGCACATATAGACAAACAACCATTCACACTCACATTCATACCTATGGACAATTTAGAGTCTCCAATTAACCTAACATGCATGATTTTGGAATATGGGAATAAACCGGAGTACCCGGAGAAAACCCACGCATGCACGGGGAGAACATGCAAACTCCACAAAGAAATGCCCGAGCGAGAATCGAACCGAGGTCTCCCTGATCTCCAGACTACCACTAGACCACTATTATATATTTTTACATTCAGAAAACAATACAAAATGAATAAAAATGCACGAATGAAAGGGATAAATGAAAATTTAATATCCCTTTTATCTTGAAGACCAGCTTTGTGTTTTGTGTTATTTCTTGAATTCAATAGTGTTTTTCACTTTTATCAAAGCACAAGCACTTGCAACTTTCATTGGCTCCATTGTGGCTTATTTTGCAGCTGTGATCAATAAGAAAAGTGTTAGCGAAGGGAAATGTTCCGCACTCTTGTAGAAGTAGAACTGCAAGCAGGAGAGATAACACCGCAAACACCACAACTTTGCTCTTGGAACAAAAGCACCCTGGTCTTCTTTAATTAACTTCACACACATACACAGTTTTATTAGTTGAGTCATCTTTACTGTCTACTGGCCGGGACGCTCAGCCCTCCATCCAAGAATTGGCTGATATCGGATCGGGCCAAAACACCAACAAACACTTACCGGAAAGTTTCCAGAGCACTGAGACCGCCTCCAAAGCAGGCCTATGATTTTTTGGACCTCCTACTATCTCGGTTGAGAAACTGACTGTTCTCTCCAATGCTGGCATTACAATTACTTGTATCTACTCCTTTTCAATATTCAACTGTTTAACTTGACGTCTGACTCATTGCCTTATTCCGACAGCTGTTAGAACACAAGAATCTAGGTGGACAGTGGGCAGTAAAAGGGCCCGCCCTAGAAAAAGCAGAGAGTTGTGGCGTAACTATGTTGGGTAGGCTCACGTTTTGCTTAACACAGTCGGACTCACGCAGTGTATTATTAACACAAGACCCCCGCCATATTGTATATTAACCGGAAAATGTACATTAACCGAGGCAACATTTTTGTGTACGTTTTTCCACCGAAAACATGCAAAACGGGGTGGATGCTAACCGAGGTTCCACTTTAATTTGTTTGCTTACATTTTGTCATTTAAAGATTGTGTACCGCCATATTGTATATTAACCGGAAAATGTACGTGAACCGAGGCAACATTTTTGTGTACGTTTTTCCACCGAAAACATGCAAAATGGGGTGGACGCTAACCGAGGTTTCACTTTAATTTGTTTGCTTACATTTTTGTCATTTAAAGATTGTGTACCGCCATACTGTATATTAACCGGAAAATGTACGTGAACCGAGGCAACATTTTTGTGTACGTTTTTCCACCGAAAACATGCAAAACGGGGTGGACACTAACCGAGGTTCCACTTTAATTTGTTTGCTTACATTTTGTCATTTAAGGATTGTGTACCGCCATATTGTATATTAACCGGAAAATGTACGTGAACCGAGGCAACATTTTTGTGTACGTTTTTCCACCGAAAACATGCAAAACGGGGTGGACACTAACTGAGGTTCCACTTTAATTTGCTTGCTTACATTAAGTCATTTAAAGATTGTGTACCGCCATATTGTATATTAACCGGAAAATGTACGTGAACCGAGGCAACATTTTTGTGTACGTTTTTCCACCGAAAACATGCAAAACGGGGTGGACACTAACTGAGGTTCCACTTTAATTTGCTTGCTTACATTAAGTCATTTAAAGATTGTGTACCGCCATATTGTATATTAACCGGAAAATGTATGTGAACCGAGGCAACATTTTTGTGTACGTTTTTCCACCGAAAACATGCAAAACGGGGTGGACACTAACCGAGGTTCCACTTTAATTTGCTTGCTTACATTAAGTAATTTAAAGATTGTGTACCGCCATATTGTATATTAACCGGAAAATGTACGTGAACCGAGGCAACATTTTTTGTGTACGTTTTTCCACCGAAAACATGCAAAACGGGGTGGACACTAACCGAGGTTACACTTTAATTTGCTTGCTTACATTAAGTCATTTAAAGATTGTGTACCGCCATATTGTATATTAACCGGAAAATGTACGTGAACCGAGGCAACATTTTTGTGTACGTTTTTCCACCGAAAACATGCAAAACGGGGTGGACACTAACCGAGGTTACACTTTAATTTGCTTGCTTACATTAAGTCATTTAAAGATTGTGTACCGCCATATTGTATATTAACCGGAAAATGTACGTGAACCGAGGCAACATTTTTTGTGTACGTTTTTCCACCGAAAACATGCAAAACGGGGTGGACACTAACCGAGGTTACACTTTAATTTGCTTGCTTACATTAAGTCATTTAAAGATTGTGTACCGCCATATTGTATATTAACCGGAAAATGTACGTGAACCGAGGCAACATTTTTGTGTACGTTTTTCCACCGAAAACATGCAAAACGGGGTGGACACTAACTGAGGTTCCACTTTAATTTGCTTGCTTACATTAAGTCATTTAAAGATTGTGTACCGCCATATTGTATATTAACCGGAAAATGTATGTGAACCGAGGCAACATTTTTGTGTACGTTTTTCCACCGAAAACATGCAAAACGGGGTGGACACTAACCGAGGTTCCACTTTAATTTGCTTGCTTACATTAAGTAATTTAAAGATTGTGTACCGCCATATTGTATATTAACCGGAAAATGTACGTGAACCGAGGCAACATTTTTTGTGTACGTTTTTCCACCGAAAACATGCAAAACGGGGTGGACACTAACCGAGGTTCCACTTTAATTTGCTTGCTTACATTAAGTCATTTAAAGATTGTGTACCGCCATATTGTATATTAACCGGAAAATGTACGTGAACCGAGGCAACATTTTTGTGTACGTTTTTCCACCGAAAACATGCAAAACGGGGTGGACACTAACCGAGGTTACACTTTAATTTGCTTGCTTACATTAAGTCATTTAAAGATTGTGTACCGCCATATTGTATATTAACCGGAAAATGTACGTGAACCGAGGCAACATTTTTTGTGTACGTTTTTCCACCGAAAACATGCAAAACGGGGTGGACACTAACCGAGGTTACACTTTAATTTGCTTGCTTACATTAAGTCATTTAAAGATTGTGTACCGCCATATTGTATATTAACCGGAAAATGTACGTGAACCGAGGCAACATTTTTGTGTACGTTTTTCCACCGAAAACATGCAAAACGGGGTGGACACTAACTGAGGTTCCACTTTAATTTGCTTGCTTACATTAAGTCATTTAAAGATTGTGTACCGCCATATTGTATATTAACCGGAAAATGTATGTGAACCGAGGCAACATTTTTGTGTACGTTTTTCCACCGAAAACATGCAAAACGGGGTGGACACTAACCGAGGTTCCACTTTAATTTGCTTGCTTACATTAAGTAATTTAAAGATTGTGTACCGCCATATTGTATATTAACCGGAAAATGTACGTGAACCGAGGCAACATTTTTTGTGTACGTTTTTCCACCGAAAACATGCAAAACGGGGTGGACACTAACCGAGGTTCCACTTTAATTTGCTTGCTTACATTAAGTCATTTAAAGATTGTGTACCGCCATATTGTATATTAACCGGAAAATGTACGTGAACCGAGGCAACATTTTTGTGTACGTTTTTCCACCGAAAACATGCAAAACGGGGTGGACGCTAACCGAGGTTCCACTTTAATTTGTTTGCTTACATTTTTGTCATTTAAAGATTGTGTACTTCCTGTGTGAAAAGAAAGGAAGGTGTTGAAAAAAATGAAATATCAATAAGAAAACAGAGGTGAATAATTAAATGGCACAGAAAGAAATCCAAACGTTAAAAATAAGTGTAATAATTAAGATTATTCGGCCATGCTGCCATCCTACCGGCTAACAGGCTTTGTGTTTAAATGGGTGGTTTAAAAAGTGGTTTCTGATATAAAAAAAGGGAGCACTGATGGATACCTGGCCAGGTGAAGAATACTGTGTGCAAATTAAAAGTTTTCATTATGAAAAAAAACAATAAAATAAAGTCGCCCATCATTTATCATGGTTAATTGGTTCCAGACCCAACCACACTAAGTGAATTTCTGTGAAGTAGGAGTCAATATTAAAAAATATTTTCATAGTTTCGTAGAAAACCTGTTTATGACTTTCTAAATACGTTTTCGCTATTATTAGAGACCTGTAGACATGAAATAACACCCCTATATTCACCTTTTCTCCACATATGACTTGTCTTTCAATATTTGTTGACTAATAATAGGCCATAGTTAACCACGAAACAGCAATCATTTATTAATTGATTCGTTTTTGAAAAACATACGAGGTAGGGCGTTGTTGGAACCGCAATGTAGTGAGGGATGATTGTACAAACAAAGAGACTGTAACACAACTATGAATGAGATTGCATGCATAAAAATTTGGTCGAGTGCTCACAAAGCTATACGTAATTTTTGGGGGTTCATTTTACGCATTGGCTTTTGTAAAATTGTGCAGGTATGCTCATTACAATGACAGTTGATTGTAAACCTTATTGTAAATGCTGCCTGGAATGAATTGGGGACTTTTATTTGTTCTTGACAATATAACCATTTGATGATGAAGTTCTTTCTTCTACTATTGCTGGAAATGATGCAGTGTTAGGCGGAGAGTAGGAGTCGTGAGAACGCATTATAATTTTCAACATTGAGGAAACTCGGGCTTATAAGTGAATGGTTTAAGAGGAGAGCATTTAAATGATGGACAGGGTGGCTAAATGAAATCCTAGTCCCCTAAATAAGGGGGAAGATGGAGCGCTGAGCTAACTGACAGGCGGCTCAGGGGTGTCTGTAACCCGAAACACATTACAGAGCCATCAGGCAGAGTGACATCTCACCCACCCTTGCTTTATAGCAGCCATGATGAATGGCAACTCCTTGTTCTCCCTCTTGAAATGACAACCACAGAATATCAAATGCCAATTAAAGAGGAGACAGGCAAGGCTGGAGGAGGAGTGGCATCTAATTCTCATCAATATGATAGGTAAAAGGGGTGGCGGTGACTGCAGAGAATAGGGTCACTTTGTGAGAATGATACGTCCACTCTTTCAAGATATCAAAAGAGAAGGTTGTACTGACACATTTAAAAAAAAAAATGTATTTGAGCAGCTTGGACCAAATCAGAAGTGCAACATTTTTTCTCTAACTAAATGTGTGGACATGCCTTTGCTGATGCTCTGGTAGATCTGTCATCACTAGGGGTGTAACGTTACACGTATACGTAATCAGATTTTTCGGTACAGTGTGATAATGGGGCGTACCGATTTCCACCACGGTACACAATTTGCTTTCCTCACAAAGCGAAAATGTTGATGTTTGTCCAGATGTCTTAGCATGTATTGCTCAGTGGAAAAGGTTTGAACACCCCTGTTGTTTATTACTTCATCTCTATTAGCGCCCGAGCACAAAGACCCAGCCTGTGCCAAGGGTCCTGTTTTATTTATTCTAATTACTTTTTTATTTTTTAAATTTTTTTTATTGGAGAATTGCCTGCCAGCAGTTTGAAAACCTTTGAACCGAAGCGTGACCATAAAACCAAGGTGTTTACCGAACTGTGATTGGCATATCATTACATCCAGAGCCATCACAACAAAAAAAGACACGATTAAAGGAAGTTATGACCGATATTTTATTTGTCAATAAAGTGTGTACAGTATAATACAGTGCAATTGAGCCCAAGTAAATATAAAGTGGAAAATAACCGACAAAGTATCTACAGTATATATATATCAAAAATCATGATTACTATTTTTGTTAAGCAAGTACAGTGGTTAATGTCCGCCCCGGTTGGCGTCTTTTTCAGTTAATATGCAATATTTATGCTAAAATTTTGCCTTGGTTTACTCTCGCCTGCCTGGTTAGTATGCAAAAAGTCGTAACTGTTGTATTTGTGCTTGGTTTGTTTATGCGGCCATCTTGGATCAAGACAAAATCTTCTGATACTTAATTCACCCCTATAACTACAGTAGCCTGTAAGGCACATACATATAAGGCATTTGGAATCCAGTGGCCAAGCAATGGACCTTCGGCACTGATGACTTTCATCGAGTGTGACAAACTCTAAATAAGCCGCTTTAAGTACAAAGAAAGTTGCAAGTGACAAAAACATTCAAAAGAGGGTGAAGGACCACTATTGGATTCAAGAAAGAAGTCATTGCAAAGGTTGAAGATGGCATTTGTGTTGCCAGTCTCGCCAGAACATACTGGAAGCCCTCATCAAGAATAAGTTGCCTCTCAACAACGCCAAACAAAAAGCAAAATGATACCGCTCCTGGAAAGCCGGGTCCATAATCAGAAACAGTGCCATTCTGGGAGATGAATGAGGAGGATTTGATATTATTTGGCGCCTCAAAGTATCCACAATTAGATGTTTGGAGGTTATATTGTGCCTTGAAGGAGGAGATGAAAGAGCAATGGCAGGAAACTGTAGCACATATAAGGCAGAAACCTTAAGGAGGAAAATAGAGCACTGATATACTATGATACCAAGGCGCTATGGGATGATATCAAGGCACTACAAGATGATAATGCTGTCTTGTGCGCTGCCTAATTTAAGGCAAGTATAGGCTGGTTCAAACATTAAAAAAAAAAATGAACAGGCATACACAGAGTTGTTAGGCATGGCGAGTTTGCAAGTGCTTCGGTTAAAAACTGTTTAAAAAAAAAAGGGATCCCCTCTCCTCCAAACTAGGTAAAAGTGATGTTACAGTAAATATTCAGTTGTCCATTCACTTTTTGCATTATTTTCTGCAAAGAAATTAAGAATTATTTATAAATTATTTATAAATTTATTTATAAAATGTGTTTTGTGTTAAAATATTTGGGTGTCTGGTACGGATTAATTTGATTTTCCGGTCTTTAGTAATGAGCAGGAGAACATAAGGAAGTTTCAGGGAAATATCAGTTCCTGACTAAAAAAGGGAGAAAAACAGCTTTTTGTGAAAAAATACCTTTCAAGCATAACTTTCACTCTGACACAATTTTATGCTTTTGTGAGCGCTCAAATATCTAAACAACTATACCGCCAAAGACAACACAAAAAAGGGTTGTTTCGCATCAGAATAACAATTTATTTACAAATATAACACAGTGAACTACTGACAATTTTCACATTTGGAAATGCGTTAAAATTTCCCTACAATGCACGCTACACTCCACCACGTTCTTCCACTTCCTCCTTGCTGTCATGTATGTTTTTTTCCCCATTCAAATTCACACGCCAAGCTCTTATCGAATGCACTTCTGCCAACTTGTGGCCATTTTTATGGCTTAACACTGCTCTAAAAGTGAAATCCTTTTGTGTCCAGTTGCGTCATCACCTTTTTTGCCTCTCACGCAAAAAACCCCGTAAAAAATTCAGGTGTTCGCGTTCGTAAAAACATGTAAATACGTCTTTGGTATTGTATGAGTTGCCAACTATTTTGCGAGATAAGCGCTATAACGTCCATAACACAAAATGCTCAAGACAAAGCAAAAAGTAGAGTAAATGAGTAAAACAACAAGTGTTAGTCAAACAGAGCTTTTGTAAGGTACTATAACTTTTACCTATTCAGGTCGCGCATGATGACATGATTTTCTATTGTAAAATTTGCCGTGGTTAGAGTCCATTTTGTTTTAAGTTGGACCTTCTGGAACAGATTAATGACACTAACCACGGCACATATACAGTATGCAGTCATGCATGGAAGGAATCCGTTAAGTCCACATTGTGTAGTATTTTACATAATCTATATATAATCATATATTTACATATATAACCACGAAGTGTCTAAGGGTGCACTCACACTGGGCCAGTTTGACTTGAAGCCTCTACTTGTCTATTGTACTGTTCTAATGTCAATTATTTTCTGACTTTGAGTCGTTTATTCCTACTAATGCAAACTGACAGTTACCTTTAATAACTTGAAGGAGGAACAATCACATCGATTGTACAACACATTCTGCATTTTCACATGCTTTTGCGGAAGCTCGCTAACTGTGGGCTTTAACTTTGTGGATTATTTAGAATTGTTATTTCTATGATGCAGGGCGGTTGTTCTCATGAATAATTTGTGACACGACCAAGTTGGCTTGTAGTGCATGTGCTCATAAGGCATGCAAACAAAATTCGCCACAGCATCATTTGGGAGCACACTCCCGACCAACAATAACAACAAAAGAGTTTACTGCTTAAACTGCTGAATGAAAGGAACAGTGTTCTCATCTTACGTTAGCTGTTGGACAAAGGTTCAAACAGTTTAGATGACCCTGTAAATCATGTTTATTTCAACATAACTTATTAGTGCATTTTTTTGACATCATGAGCTTTCGAAAACAATGTTATCTTGGTGCTTGCCATTAAAAGCAGAGAGGAACATAAAAGAATTGTTCCTTTTGTTAGAAATCCACTTAATTTTAAATACGCTAGGGTAAAATACTGTAAAGGCTATTGTTTCACTTTGGTCTTTCTGCCTGGTTCCTTGGACCACGTTGTTATCGGAGAAGTAGTCAATGATCACACAATTTAAAAGGTTTTCAAACTGTATTAAAAAATGAAAGCAATATAGTTTAGTTACAACAATCAATGAGGAAGATGGAGAAAAGAGGCCAGAATGAAAGTACACAGAGTCGTCTATATAGCAGTTATCACGCCCCATTAGAAAGTGAAAGTGAACGTTAAGCTTGTGTGTGTGTGAGAGAGAGAACAGTGCCCAATGTTGTGTGTTTGCCTCTTGTCCCAGTATTTTTCCATGGGTCACATCCAAAAATTTGCCTCTGGAATTTTTGGTTCAGACAAGCCCCACTCCCTATTAAGAGCCTCTTCACGTTTATAAAAAAAAGGAAGTGGCCAGAGTTGGGACAGAACCTGCACCTTCAGCCTTGAGAGGGAGCAGGACACACCGCAAGACTGGGGTGAGCAGCCCTTTCCATCAAAAGAGCCATCTTGCTTCCTCTTCCAGTAAAAAAATACATATATAGTTTGGAGCCGCAAAACATTACCACAGCTTATAAACTTGTAAAAGGTGTCATCTTTTTTAAATGTTACCTGTTACAAAAACAACATTTAACAAAAGAAGTGAAGCATGCGTGTAGGGCTACTCTGAAATAACGTCAACACTGAACTCTGTAAGCCTTTTTGAGCAGTTCCCGTATTTGAGTAAAATGAAAAGAAAATATAGTCAACCTTAATATAAAAAAGCCCATCAGAGTTCACATTTGTTCATTTCGTTGTTGTTTGCTCAATACCTGTGCTGAATTCATGTTATTAATTTGCCTACTTGTGATGTTTGTTGCCATTCTATTGGTCCTGTCCTTGACTGTCTTTGCAGAGAGAAGCTCTTTCATTTTCTGAATAATTTCCTGTTTATTTTTTAATTAAGAGAATAGCTGCTCTAATATTTTTACGATTTTTTCATATATTCTCCATCTGTGAACAGCTTCCCCTTCCGTAAGATCTCATGTACAGCCCAGTGTTGCAAATTTTGTGATTTTCTCGCTAAATCTGGCAACCGGGAGCCAGCGAGCGCCTCCCGTCCTGCGCTCTTATTTTGGCGGGCTGTACTTCCTGCTGGGAGGAAGCGGCAGCCGCTTTACTCCTGGTTGCCGTGCAGCTGTGGACAATTATTAGTGGCTGTTAAAAGGCCAGCGCCGTCGTATGTGCGCCGCTGGTTCATTGCTATTATTCTTCGACTCCTCACCGGTGCTGTCACCTAAAGTGTCCATTTACCTGTTGGTACCTCCACTCATGTTATTTTTCACAGAGCTTTTTCCCTCTGTCGCCTTTTGTTCGTACCTGTTCGTACATCATTAAAGGTCTTTTGTTTGCACGCCACCGCCTCGTCTCTGCACACTGGGGGTCAAGCTTCCGACAGCTCCAGCAAACCGTAACAGAATGAACCAGCCAGAAATGACCTCCGCAGAGACAGCACGCAGCAATTTTTCCTTTGTTTTTGAAGCGGCCGCTCGATATGGGTGCATGCTGCGGGACCACGAGGCTGGTTTCCTTGAGCGTCTCCGGGAGCTGGAGGACCGGATCACTCCATGACACAGGTCTCCCGGATCCAGAGCCCACCTCCAGTCCCTTCTACACCCTTCTGGCTCTCCAGTGGACGTCTGGAATCCATCCCTTGAGGTGGGAGCCAGGGTCGGCTGTGCGTTCCCAGACGCACAGCTGCCTCCGGATTCTGCCGCACCTTTTTCCTTGGCCGATAGTAAGCCCTCTACCGCCGCAGTTCTTCCTCCTCCGGCCGAGAGCAAGCCTTCGTCCACTGCGGCTCCTCCTCTGGCCTCTCCTGTCATGCACTCTTATTTTGGCGGGCTGTAGGAAGCGCAAGCTTTCGTCCTGCGCGGCTCCTCCTCCTCCTCCGGCCGAGAGCAAGCCTTCGTCCGCCGCTGCTCCTCCACTCGCCTCCCACTCCGCCGCCGCTCCACTCACCTCCCACGGAGTTGCCTCATCTGCCACTTTCGCCACCTGACACCTTCTCGCTAGCAGTGGGGATGCTGGTCCAGCTTCACCGTTTGTCCTGTGGTGGGGGGTGTGCGAGCCAGACGACCCTCTGCCAATCCTCCCGCCACCCTTCCTGGACTTCTCGGACTTTTGGAACGTCTGGCATCCGTTCCGTGGGGGGGGCTACTGTCATGTTTCGCAGGACAGGAACGAGCACCTTCTGTCATGCACTCTTATTTTGCCGGGCTGTAGGAAGCGGCAGCCGCTTTACTCCTGGTTGCCGCACAGCTGCGGACAATTATTAGTGGCTGTTAAAAAGATCATTGCTATTATTGCTATTATTCCTCGACTCCTCACCGGTACTGTCACCTAAAGTGTCCACTTACCTGTTGGTACCACCGCTCATGTTATTTTTCACAGAGCTTTTTCCCTCTGTCGCCTTTTGTTTGTACCTTTTCGTACATCATTAAAGATCTTTTGTTTGCACGCCGCCGCCTCGTCTCTGCACGCTGGGGGTCAAGCTTCCCACAGCTCCAGCAAACCGTAACAAGCACGCCTGTTTTATGGTGACGTCATGGAATAAGACAGAAATACATTTCAAGGAAAAAAGCGGTCATGCTACCCCAATTGAGTTGCAAAAGTGAGGGATGCCACACAAGCCTGCACAGCGCTGTCTTGTCAAATGCACCGCGTAGTTTACGAAACAAGTTTACCAAGTAACTTTAGATACAAACCAAAATACAAGCGAGCTGAGTTCAATTGCTCAATTCATATATTAAATTGCCTGATGAATTTTACTGTATGAATTTCTCTGAAATGAACTTTTATGACAACGCAGTGAGGAGTTTGAATAGCAGTATATGAAATGAAGCCTATCCAGCTTTGGTTGCCTTAAAAGTTGCTAGATGATGTCATCCATTGCTGTGCATACTACAAAATTAGCAAGTAATTCTCACGGAGAAAAGATAGGATAATGTTCTAGAAGAGACAAAACACAAGCAAAAAAAATAAAGCTGTCTGCTGTCAGTACCGTGGGTTGGTCTCACTGGAAGGAGCTTCGGCTGCACACCTGCGTCATATCAGCAATCACTCGGACTCTTACCTGACGCCATATTGTTTTCCTGCATTCACCAGTGTTGGTTTTTGTGCTTTTTTTTCCCCATTTTGCCAAACCACAAATACCTAGAAAGTTTTTTGTGCCTTTGTGTTATTACCCTTTCTTGCGACTGTTCAGTCTTTTGTTTGTACTCTGCTAGTTTCCCAGTGACCTCCTGTCACCAGTGTTTTATGCTGTCTTTTTCCACTCATTGCAGTGCACCCTTAGTTCTTTTCTGAAAACTTTTCACACCACCCGCCTTCTCTGTCTCTGCGTTGGAGTCCAAACTTCTTGCATACCCGCCAGCCGTAACACACTCTTTATGTTTTGACTTACAAATGAACAAATGAGGTGATTTACTTTAACCCAACAGTGCAAGAATTATGATGATGTACTTACATCCAGTTGCGCAATTGACACTTATAATTACTTTCCCACGACCAGTGATAAACTACATTTTGACATTTAACATTAATACATTAAGGCCTTGTAGTTCTGGGGCGAAAATGTCGAAAAAGGTCACATTCGAAGGGAAATGTCAAGCTGTCCTTGAACCATTTGGAGTAGTTTTTGAAAGCTAACAAGATGGTTTATTCTCCCCAACAGTCACCAACAGAATACTGGCAAATAGACTTTGAATACACTGAAAATAATTTTTTGGGTTTATTATCCTGCAGTATTATCCTGCTTGGCGACTTCCAGCAGAGCCCTCGTTTTGTATCCTGGTTATTGGCTCCTCTTGGTTTTTGTCAGCAGTCAATTTTTGTTCCTCGTGTTAGCGTAACACCCCGGCAGCCTTTTGCTCGCTGTCTATTTTTGTTCTATCTTTTCCTGTTGCTTAGCCCTGTGTTTTTTTTGTTGTCTGGACTCTTTTCCCCTGTTTTTGTATTTGTTGTTTCCTTTTTTGTCCCCCTCTTCCTCTTCTTTTTGTATTAAAACTTTTTTGTTCAACTTTATTGTGTGCTTCTCTGCATCATGGGGTCCCAAACTCAGTATTTGCCAGTTCGTAACAATAGCGCTGTAAATGTTAGGAGGAAAAATAACGTAATTTTAGTAGCATGAAGCTGAAATATTAAAGTTTTTTTTTAAGTTGTAATATTTTTGGATATTCATATTTTGGATTTTTGGATTTACAGTAAATATAATTTAATTGACTTATTTCATTGCAAGAGCAAGAGCATTGACTCTTATTTTGGCGGGCTGTACTTCCTGCTGGGAGGAAGCGGCAGCCGCTTTACTCCTGGTTGCCGCGCAGCTGCAGACAATTATTAGTGGCTGTTAAAAGGCTCATTGCTATTATTGCTATTATTCCTCGACTCCTCACCGGTACTGTCACCTAAAGTGTCCACTTACCTGTTGGTACCTCCGCTCATGTTATTTTTCACAGAGCTTTTTCCCTCTGTCGCCTTTTGTTTGTACCTGTTCGTACATCATTAAAGATCTTTTGTTTGAACGCCGCCTCGTCTCTGCACGCTGGGGGTCAAGCTTCCCGCAGCTCCAGCAAACCGTAACAGACTTTATATATATTTATTTTAAATCTCTCTTTAAAAAAGTCATGAAAAACAAAACAAGAAGTTGTGATGTATATAAAATTAGGTTAAAACACGTTGGATGAAGGCCAGAGACGCCTCAGGTAGCCTATTTTTTTTTTGTTGAAGACTGGAACAGAGTAAAAGATCATGCTGACCATGGATGATCAGACTACACGCCATTTCCGTGTGAGCAAGCACCAGTTTGTATATCTTGTGATGAAGCTGCAGGGCAGTGGTATTGGAAAAACAACACGGTCAAGGTCTACCACCAGTCCCTGCGGTACATTGCCAACCAAAACAGCTTCTGTGAGATCTCTGACAAGTTTGATGTGTCACAGTCCACAGCACACTGGATGTTCCTACGAGCACTCACCATCATGTCCACAGTACGCTAAGAATTAACTAATGTGATGAATGTCAGCTGGGATTAGACCGTCGTGAGACAAGTTAGTTTTACCCTAGCGATGATGTGTTGTTGTGCTTGATGTCCTGGCCAAATACCTTTTGAGAAATCAGCATCTGCTGCTGCTTTCCACCACCTTTGTGGCCTCACTGGTGTCGTTGTTGCTATTGATGGATGCCGCATCAGTTTGCAAAGGCCACCAATAAGAGGGGATTGTGGATGAGAGGGGGCGATTCATCGACATTTTTGGTGGACCACCAGGGAAGGGCCATGATGCCAGGATGTTGAGGGCCTCCGACGTCTACACAACACGGCAGGAGAATAATGGATTTATTGTATTTTATTTTTTGTATGCATCAATCAGCGTATTCCATTCCACTCTATCTCGACAGAAGGACTCAGAAGTGGCCGCTGAGCTTGTCTGCTGTGTCCTTGTTTGACCAGGCAAACTTTAAGCAAAAGTTAAAGGCTCTTTTAAGGTCTTTTGGAGACCATTGCTCTCTTTCTGTAGGTGTTGGCACATCAGGTCAATGAGGAAGAGCGTTTGGTCCCTATTAAGTCCTCCATTAGCAGGCAGGGTAGGAGATGGTGAAGGGCTGAGGGTGGCAGCATTCTCCTTGAAGCTCTCTACAATGGACATGAATAGCGGCTATCACACATTGTACAGTAGACATCACTTTCTAATTATTAAGAATATTATTTTATCTAACCTGTTGTGATGTGACTATCCCGAGTTGCTAATTAACCCGTTAAAACAATATTCAGGAAGTGCATCATTCACTGCGACATTGCACACTACTTTTAACCATTATCCCTCAAAACAGGTCACGGAGAATTAATCAAAGTTAGCACGATCTCCATTGTAGTTATATATGATATGAAAAAAGATCATTTACAGTACAGAAACATTACCATTTATATACGTTGAACAATACGGACATTTTAGTGCAACAAAAACTACTCTGAAGTGTCATAAACAGATAATTACAGAAGTGCCTACTTACTGTTTCCACTCGGGGCAGTCATCTTTAAAAAAACAACTCTGGGGTAGTGAGGCTTCTCTGACTTTCCGAGTCGGAATTCCGACCTCTGTGGGCGTTACAGTTGAAACTTCCGACTAGGAACTCGGAAATCCCGACTTCCTAGTACAACTGGAACACAGCATCACATCTCACCCCTCTGAGCAAACGAGTGACACTGGGAACACCGAGAGTAAGGATGATTGCAAGGTTTATCGTGTGTCTTTTTGTGTAAATATCCCATGTTAAACCTGCGGCTTACAGACATGTGCGGCATATGTACAATGTTTTTTTCTTTTTATTTATTTATTTATTTATTTAGACCTACTTCTTGTATTTATTGCAACAGCTCCATTGCCCTTCTATGACACCATCAACGGTTGACCCCCGTAGTTCGTCGCTAACTAACGCAGTTACACCACAACTCTCTGCTTTCTTTTTCGAGTAAAGCTGCAGAAATAACAAATATATGTGTGTCTGGAAGGGATTCATTGGATTTACATTGTTTCCAATGGGAAAAATTGTTTCAGTTTTCAGGTGATTCAATTTTAGATGGACCCTTGGAGCGGCTTAATAACGACAACCACTCTATATAGCTACTGGAGTACAATCATACAATTCATGAGTCATTTCTGGATACAGACTACTTATTTATCGTAGTCAGTGAATGAAATGTATTGAATTTGTCAATCTATGTCATCATTGAAGAGCCGTTATTGTTGAGTTCAAGCTCATTCTGAAGAGATATTTTCAGTTCCTTGGTGTCGTTGACAGCAAGCACTTCCGCTTCCTCTGGTTCTGTACTTGGATGTACATTTTCCAGTTTTCTCCTGCTTCTGTAAGTTGCGTGCTTTCTTGGCGGTGTAATGTGTTCTTTTTCATCATTTTGCTTCTTTAAATGATCCACTTTTTCTTCCAGTCCATCAATTTGTGATGCATTTTGAGCAATGCGGTGTCATTCTTCACTTACTTAATGTGTTTTGGAAAGTATTTCACGGCATCGTGCTGTTTATCTCTCATATAGTTCAAACTGTCTCCCATGCCGTTCATGATTACTTCTTGGAGACCGCCTGGCTTCTTGCGCTTTGATGTGTTTTAACATCAAGGTACTGTTACTCCAAAAGTCCAGTTTTTTTTTTCTTTTCTGATTTATTTTTGATGTTGTGCTTCTTGATAACAGTGTCTTGCACAATCCATCTTGAACTGCGACTTGCAAAATCTTTCCAAACCCTTTCTTCTTGACAATATTAATCAGTCTACAGTGGAGGTGAAACATTGCGGTTTGGTACGTACCTCGACTTTAGGGTCACAGTGAAGGAACAAAATGCAACATAAAGTTTGTCCCATCTAGTCATTGAACATGAATCGATGAAGCCTGCTCTGATGAGGGGCGAAACGTCTTCTAAGACAACCTGAACAGTCCAGTTGTGATCGATTCAGTGCCCTGAGGATACAATAATCTGGATGAATGAGAAGAGAACATTCACAGGCATACCGAATCTAAGTTCGAACCTGTAATATGTACTAATCTGCAGTTTTTTGCAAGCTACTTGGCAATTGTGTGAGTCAGTTTGCCAATGGATTGACTTACGAGCCCCTGAGAGAGCGGGATAGTTCGGATTTTTTGACATGAAGTTGTATGACGTCCCCATCAGCAGTGTAGTGCATCAAAGGTGACTTACCTGCCCAGTTGGTCCCGTGAGTCCGGTTCTGGTTGGAGATGCGTGATGAGGAACGTAGTTCCACTTAGTTGCTGGAACCATTCAAGTAAAAGGTTTGGCTTCTCATAACAATATGCGTTCTAAAGAGTAACGCATTTGCATCACAAAAATGCCTCCTCAAAAAAAATCAGACCTCACGACGGAGCACCGCAGCTATCTTGTTTACGTGGGTGTTCCACAGTGGATGGAGATGCAAACTCTTTACTTAAATGACCCCAGAAACTGAGCGGAACTACATTATTCTGACCAGAACCGGGCTCGGCGGACCAATTGGGGTTAAGTCACCGTTTATGCACTACACTGCTGATGTCATACAACTTCCTGTCAAAAAATCCGAACTATCCCTTTAAGCCAGATGGCGAGCCTCTGCCTTATTTAGCCATTATCACAATATCAACGGTTTGCAAATAGCTACTGTAACAATAGTTAGCTAACAAACCAAACGGCTTAACTCAGTAGTTATATCTTGGTTTGCCTTCAGCGAAAGTGGCTAAAGCTGCTCTTTATAATTCAAAATAGAGCATGTTAACACATACTTGAGTACGCGTCTCTTCACTCAATCCTTCCAGATCGTATGAGGTCTAAGATGAGGTGACCTTTCCACTGATAGATTCTTGGATTCAATTGGGTTCTATCTTTTCTGCCATTGGAGTGGATTATAGCCCTGATCCTGTTATATTCACCCTAGTGACCTTTGTGGCAGCTGGCATACGTGTGAATCTTATTGCTGGATTCAGTTTTCACTGTTGTAGAATATAAATTCCAACGTATCTGGAATTGGTGACCAATTTCTGCCACCAATCGTGCAACAGGTCCATTCAGTCATCCAGCCACAATCTATATTGCTTTTCCTGTGCATGCTTGTGAGCAGCTGGAACCTATCCCATCTGACCACGGGTGAGAGACAGAACACATAGAATAACATTCACACCCACAGGCAATTTGCAGTCTCTGCAGAGAATCCACGCAAGCTCAGGGATGTCATAAAAACCTGGATAACAAATGCCGACAGTATTGAAAGGAGAGCTAGATTTTAGTCCGTCACTGGGAAAGGATTTGAAAGGGAAAAAAATACATCTTCATCTTTCTGTCTTTTCATTATTAAAGGAGTGCCTGGGTTTCAGCTGACGTAGGAAAACATGCAACCTTTTTGCAGTTCTAAAGAACACATCAATTCTAGTGTACATGTGATCAAGCTAAACTTTGCTCCATTAGGAGTCCAAAACTGCACAAACACACACTTAGCTTATTTTTATATACAGTATAGTCTTGCAAATGAGGTGAAGCCAGGGCCGAGCCAGAACAATAGATGCTAACGAGCCAGTATCAGAGTCGTTCATACCCAACTCAGGGAGCGACACTTCCCTTTTATCGGAGGTGTTAATAGCAGGTAAGGATTATACCACTACTCTGCCCAGGCTTAGTGTAAGGAACCAATAGGAGAAGGGTGTTGGCACACCAATTCCGCCCACTCTTACTGTATTTAAGGCCTAGGCTACCAGCACTTATTAGTTCGCTGACGAAGCTCTTTGGATGAGGAGTGAAACCTCTGACACCTTCTTCACAGAAGTACAGATGACGTCTCAAGAAGCCTTTTCCTCGAAGTATAAGCTAAGTTCATTTCAGTAAATTAAGCATTATTCATTTAGTTTCATAAACTTGCGATCATCTATTGATTTAAGCGGTATTGTAACCATTATACAAGACTTACAATAATACAATATAATAATATTACTTACAAAATTAACACATAAGAACCTAGACTTTGTGCTGAAAGTAAAATGATGAGCGACATAACACTGACCAAGTGGAACACACACAACACATTTCTGATGCTTCCATCTAAAATACATTGGAACCTCTGTTTGCGTACGCCCTGGTTAGCGTACGCCCCAGTTAGTGTTTTCCAGTTTACGTGGAAAATTTATGGCAACATTTTGCCTCTGTTCGTGTACGTGTCCCGGATAGCGTACAATATGGTGCATGTCTTGTCGTGTTATTAATACACTGCGATTTTTATCACAAAACATCCTTGTTAGCAACCTATTAGCTTGCTAATACATGAGGTCAGCTCCGTCTCCCGCCTATGATATCATCAGTGGTTGACTGTGTTGTTCTAACTGACTAACCAACACAATTATGCCACAAGTCTCTGCTTTTCTTTTGATCACGGCTGCAAAATAACCTACAATCGAGCCAAAGAACGTTGCAAGTGCCAGTTTTTTGATCAAGAAGGTGAGAAACTATCAAATTCATTTCAAAATAGGAATGCGGTGTCAGAGCCACAGCGCCATCTTTGTTAACTATCAATCACTCATCATTTATATGCATTCCGATGTGTTTTCTGCATGTCTGCGTGTTTCTATTGTAGCTTTCCAGAACAAATTAAGTTGGATTTTTGTTATTTCTTATGGGAAAAATCAATTTGCTTAAAGTAAATTTTGATAAGTAATTAAATTAGTTTCAATAATCAAAATTATTTAAACTAACTAGTAGCTTATTGCCATTTTTGCTATTGTGACAAATATAATAATATTTTGTAAACTTATATATCAGGAAAAACTTGATCTCAGCTTTGTCATCCAGGTGAATGAGTGTATTATTAGTATGAACTTCGGCCTTTGCTCGTTTTCTCTCAGTTTTGCGGAACATCTTTGTAAATGTTCTTTTCGTAATATTATGACTTTATTCCCATAATATAACATTTTCTGCCAACATAATTTTCCTGAAACTTTATTTTGTTTTTGTGTTTTGTATAATATTATGACTTCTAAAAAAAAGGGAAAGTATTTTTTCCTGAATTATTTCAACTCTTTGTTTCTAAAATAACAATATTTTCTTTCATAGTATTAAAATGTATTGTTGTAAAATTGTGACTTTTTTTCTAGTTAGAATACAACTTATTTTTGTTAATATTGTGACGTTGTCCATCTGTTTTTTCCATCCGTTCGTTTTATTCAACAAATATTTAAACTTTTTTTCTTGTAAATTTTTATTTTGTAATTTTGACTTTAATCCCCACAATATTTGGCCTTTATTCTTGTAACCTTATACATTTTCCACAACCTCATTTTCAAAAAAATAAAATTTCATTTGTTGCTTTGTTTGTTTCTGATAATATTACCACTTCAAACAAATAATGTATTTTTTCTTTAATAGTTCAGTAGTTATTTTTCCTTATATTAACACATTATCCTCATAAAATTATGACTTTTTTAAAATTATGACTTGTTAGATTACACATTTTTCTCAATATTTTTATTTTATTTTCATAAAACTACTGCGGATTTTTCCATTTTTGCAGTTTTAGAATGTGCCGTGGGCCAATAAAAAAAAAAAAAAAAAAACAGCAACGGGCCGCAAATGGCCCACGGGCCGCACTTTGGAGACCTCTGTATTAGATAATCAATTTCAATGATTCAATTTCAATTCAATGAAAAAAATAAAATAAAATGTATAAGTATTAGCATATGCAACAATATGGTAAATACTAGCCCTGCTTTTTCTTGGACAATCCACATCAAATCCATACAAATCCACACCAAAATGTGCACCCCGGTGGCAGATAAAAATGGATACATCAGTTAGATTCTGGCTTTTATTTCAGTATCAGCTCCTATCGGCCTTATTTTGATTCTGCTGCCAAGGCAGTCTCTAAAACTCCATCACATCTGCGCCTCCCCTCCATCCACTGAACAATAAAACAAACACCTCTTCCATTTTCTGACTCCAAATGCCACCTTTAAGTGAGTTATCGTGCAAAGCGCAGACTGATAAGGGGTGAGGGTTATGGAAAGGAACCCTCAGTGTACCATACGTGAACTTAAGACAATGCAGCCTCTCAGCACTAAGTGGAAAGGTGATGGATGATAGAGAGAAAAACAATGGGGGGGATAGAGAGAAAGGACAAAGAGAGAGAGTGATGCATGATCCCCAATTTCTCAAGGCTTTGTAATAAAAGGCTGCTGTGTGATGTTCTCTGTCTTTGTCACATTAAAAGTAAATAAGACAAATAGCAAAATGCCAAAAACTCCACAGGGCTAGACTGCCCAAAGGGGAAAGGAGTGTGTGTTTGTTTTTTGCTCTCTGGTTATATTGTTGTTTCAACACAATCTAACCAAATAGCTCTAGTCTTAATATGGCTCTAGCGGCTGGAAGAATTATTTCCACATCATCTCCAGCATACGCTCGGCTGTCTGAGATAGTTAAGGTTCAGGGTGATTTATTTATTTATTTTAACTGTGAGCAGCTGGCTCTGTTTAGTTTGATGATGGATGGAACAATGCAAATTGTGGTGCGCCTAATTTATCACAAACTAACAGAATTGTAATCAAGAGAGTACCGAAACCCAAGTTTGAGTGCAGACCGAAAGGCTGGGCAAGTTGGCAAAGTTAAAAAAATGAATTATGATGCTAATTTTGACCCATAAAAAGTTGCCTAAAATGCCAGATACAGGTGGTCCTCGGGTATCGGAATAGTTCCGTTCCCAGTGATGAAGTTTAGTTTCAGTGTAAGTCAGAACTAATTCCTAAATTAACTCCTAAGTCACTCACACCGAACACAGAACACATGAATGACATATAAATATAGTAATAATAATATTAAATAAAGCTATTTATTAAGGATAAGGCAACTAAGTATGTTAGAAAGTTAGTGCCCTCTAGGCAGCCACTCTCTGTGACATGCAGTAGGTTTACTGACGGTCGCGACAATCAAGTGGTTGACACCAAAAGAGTGCCCTATAATGGTGGTCTTGTGTTTACGGACCAAAATTAAGTTTTTTTTTATCAATTTATCGGCGCATGTTCGAACCACGGAACACCATAAACCTCCAGGTTTACACGCTCTTTCAGTGCTCACTCGCGGTGCTTGACTAAGCGCTCACTGCTGCTTATTGGTTTGTATGATATTTAAAGTTAGCCGGTAGACTTTTGGTTACGTACGCAGTGCATTTGACAAGACAGCTGTAAACGGCTCGTGTTGCATCGGTCACTGCCTGTGTTTTTGTTTGTCTGCTTGCTTCTGATTCGGCTGGTGATATAAAGTCAGTTGGAAAACGTTGCTTGTAGTACTGAACGCGGTGCTTTTGAGAGAAATACAGTAAACAAGGTAGACAGATTATTTCCCCAGATGTTTCCCATCTCTGGAGGTTTGCATGAATCACCAATTCCACACAGATCATTTAAAAATAATTAAATAATAAAGTCTTAGGCTGCATGGTGGTCTAGTGGTTAGCACGTTGGCCAACACAGGAACAGCCTGGAGATCGGGAAGACCTGGGTTCGATTCTCCCTTGGGCATTTCTGTGTGGAGTGTGCATGTTCTCCCCGTGTGCGCGTGGGTTTTCTCCGGGTACTCCCACATTCCCAGGTGCAGGTGAGGTTAATTGGCGACTCTAAATCGTCCATAGGTATGAATGTGAGTGTGAATGGTTGTTTGTCTATATGTGCCCTGTGATTGGCTGGCGACCCAGTCCAGGGTGTACCCTGCCTGTTGCCCGAAGTCAGCTGGGATAGGCTCCAGCATGCCCCCCGTGACCCTAATGAGGATGAAGCGGTATAGAAAATGGATGGATGGATAAAGTCTTACAGATCACTTACACACATACACAGTACGCATATCGCTGAATAATAAACAAGAAGGGGGACCGGAGGGTGTGTTCCAACTATCGTGGAATCATACTCCTCAGCCTCCCTGGTAAGGTCTATTCAGGGGTTCTGCAGAGGAGGATCCGCCGGATAGTTGAAACTCGGATTCAGGAGGAGCAGTGTGTTTTTTTTCCTGGTCGTGAAACTGTGGACCAGCTCTACAGTCTCAGCAGGGTCCTCGAGGGTGCATGGGAGTTTGCCCAACCAGTCTACATGTGTTTTGTGGACTTGGAGAAGGCATTCGACCGTGTTCCTCGAGGAATTCTGTGGGGAGTACTCCGGGAGTATGGGGTATTGGACCAGCTAATTCAGGCTGTTCATTCCCTGTATGACCGGTGTCAGAGTGTGGTTCGCATTGCCGGTAGTAGGTCGGACCCGTTTGCAGTGAGGGTTGGACTCCGCCAGGGCTGCCCTTTGTCACCAATTCTGTTCATTATTTTTATGGACAGAATTTCTACATGCAGCCAGGGCGTTGAGGGGTTTCGGTTTGGTGGCTGCAGGATTGAGTCTCTGCTTTATGCAGATGATGTGGTCCTGCTGGCTTCATCAAGCCGTGAACTTCAACTTTCACTGGATCGGTTTGCAGCTGAGTGTGAAACGGCCGGGATGAGAATCAGCACTTCCAAGTCCGAGTCCATGGTTCTCGCCCGAAAAAGGGTGGAATGCCATCTCCGGTCGGCGATGAGATCCTGCCCCAAGTGGAGGAGTTTAGGTACCTTGGGGTCTTGTTCACGAGTGAGGGAAGGATGGAACGCGAGATCGATAAGCGAATTGGTGTGGCGTCTGCAGTGATGCAGACTCTACATCGGTCTGTTGTGGTGAAGAGAGAGCTAAGCCAAAAGGCAAAGCTCTCAATTTACTGGTCGATCTACGTTCCTACCCTCACCTATGGTCATAAGCTTTAGGTAATGACCGAAAGGACAAGATCGCGGGTACAAGCGGCTGAAATTAGTTTTCTCCGTAGGGTGGCTGGGCTCTCCCTTCCCTTAGAGATAGGGTGAGAAGCACTGTCATCCGGGAGAGACTCGGAGTAGAACCGCTGCTCCTCCGCATTGAGAGGAGCCAGATGAGGTGGCTTGGTCATCTGGTCAGGATGCCTCCCGGACGCCTCCCTGGGGAGGTGTTCAGGGCAAGTCCGACCGGTAGAAGGCCTCGGGGAAGACCCAGGACACGTTGGAGAGGCTATGTTTCCTAACTGGCCTGAGAACGCCTCGGGATCTGCCGGGAGGACCTGGGCGAAGTGGCCAGGGAGAGGAAAATCAGGGCCTCCCTGCTTAGGCTGTTGCCCCCGCGACCCGATCTCGGATAAGCGGTAGAAGATGGATGGATGGATGGTATTGGTGCATGTTTGTATATTTCTGCGGTATACCTTTTGAGTCAGACTGTGATATGGTTATACTGTTAAATATACTGACCTCCTGCGATATACAATGGTTTGACAAGCTTGTTGTGAGAGTCATATATAGAGCTGCCTGGTCCTCACGGACTCATGTGCGCCACAATGTGCCATTATATGATGTGGACATGTGCGGCTTATACACTGGGGCGGCATATAAACTGTATGTGCAAAGCTTTTCTCTAACTGTAGTGGCTGTGGCTTATACACCGGTGCGGTTTATACACCGGAATTTACAGTAATCTGTTCCAGACACCAAAAAATATGAACACAAAACACATTTTATAGACAATAATTATAGTTTTACATACAGGAAATAATGCAAAATACATATAAATGTTGAATGAAAAGGATGCATTAACATTTAACATCACTTTTACTTTTATTGATGACTTGTTGGTGAACACAAAATGAGTGGGAGGAGTAGGGAAGAGAACAGAGAGTCACCCGGACGCGGTTTCATGCTAGTCCGTCACAAACTTAACTGGACAGCTAGGGTGGTGTCGTGTTGTTCATTGTTCTGGGTGCATTTGATAAACAAATAAACCACACCGACACAAACACACACACACACACATAACAAAGATGATTAAAGGATTCCCTGGCCGCAATCTATCAAATCTACCCAAATCTAAAAGAAGCATGATTCATTCTTCATAGGAATAGTTTGCACTGTTGATCCGAGACATATTTCTGCCATCGTGACTAAAGGCTAAAGCTGTGTCTCAAAAAGAATACTTCCACCAGGACACTTCGGTAAGTAAGTATGTGTACTTGGTTACTGAGGATGCAAATTACTGTCCCAAATCGATGACTATCTTTGCATACATACCAGAAATGGCAACCGCAATATTTACTCGCTTCTTCTTCTGTTCATTACTTTACACCCCTATGGGTTGATCCTTAGCCACCGTTATTTCAAGTTAGTCCCTCCCCTACCGCTCCCTTTGAGTGCAACATTTGCGTACTGACAATGCACTGCATTTTGCCCAACTTCTCAGTGTGAACACACTTATGACGTCAAGTGTAAGGACAGAAGTGTGCCAATTGAGACACAGTCTATGTTTTGGTCCAATGTCCTTCTCTTTGCTGTCCCGAAAGGCAGTTGGTTCTCGGGAGGTCAACTATGGGGCTTTAGCTCTGCCCTTCTTGTGTATCTCCCCAGCCCCATGTGGTGGCATCAGCTGGTGCAGCTGGGAGGATCAACAGTCCCATTGGCTGCTAATCGCCCATGACTCATCTACAGCATACTGCTTGTCTTTTTTTTTTTAAAGATCGCAGTTCATGTATGTGCGTAAGTATGAAATTGTTGCCATTACAAGTTTTCTTATCAGCAGTGCATGTTTTGTTTAACAAATGGATGCCAATGCCATTGACAATAGCTGCCAAATCAACAAACATGAAGCAACACTGCAGAGCTCAGCCATAGCTTAATTAGACACAGATGTAAGGTCGGAAGCTAATTTAGTATTGCCTGCAATCTAGCTACACAATCTATTCAGAAACTAACCTCTTTTAGCATCCATTTAAGCTAATTTGTTGAATTGACACACTTTTATAAGTTGGCTATGAGACTTAATTAAAGGTAATGTAACATGATACTAACTGAACACTGAGCACTGGGCTTTTGAAAAGGCTATTCAGTTCTGTTCTAAACTGAATTGGTGTCAGGTTCAAACACCAAACATTATATCACCAACTGTGAAAGAAGACACAAAGACGTGAGTACAGTTTTACTTGCAAGGAGAGTGATCAGAGACTGCTCAGATACAATCCTCCAACCCACTCTGAGTCAGCCTCTGTCTCGTTGCCCTTTTATTTTGCTTTGGGTATGCCCTGGTTACATGCAGTTTCAACCGCTAAAGGGAGGGAACATTCTTGGCGCCGGTTGAAACTGATTCTTCTGCTCACACAATCAACCAGAGACAGGGCGTCCTGTCTCCACTCTGCAAAACAACTGATTCACACATCCTGCAGCGAGACGTCTGGCCTTGATACTTTACTGCTGCACACACACACACATGGTTACTCACTTTATTCAGCACAGCAATTTGGATAATATTTTGCATAAAAGGCTAAATGTATGTACATTTTCCCAACATTTCCCTCCTGTTTATCCACATTGCTCATCTGAAAAGAGATCATTCAACAGTCACTTCCGAGGATTTTCGACTGCGAAATCATAAGGCAATGATCATGTGATAATTTAGGGGGTCGTGCGTCCCTCATAATCTCCTGGATCTGGGAAAAGATCAGGTATGTTAAAAGATGTTTCATTGTCAGAGTCCATTTTGTCATCGTCCGATAGGATGACGTCGTCTTGTGGAAGGAGGGCGTACAGTTCCTGCAGGTTCAGCTGGATGGGTGTAATGGCAGCAGATAGCATCTGGGTGCAACTACGTCTAATGATAGGAATACAAATACCTCCACATATTGCCAGAAGTACGACAAACGCCGCTATAGCCAATGCAATTGTCATCAGCAGTGGTTTCCACTTGCTGAAAAAGTCACCAAACCCAGACCATATAGAGGTATCTACCCCTGAATGCTCTTTCATCTTGACGTTGAGGGACCGAAGTCCGTCCAGGGCCCTGGTGAGGCTGCCATCGGAAGCCGTGTTGTTCGGGATGTACGTGCAGCACTGGTCACCAAAAAGGGCACAGACATGTCCTTCTTTTGCAAGTAACATGTCGAGAGCAATACGGTTCTGGAAGGCCATCAGTGATGTTGCTGACAATTGCTCATGAATAGCCTGAAAACCAGCATGAGTATAATTTCCCAACTTCTGCACATTATAGTGGATGTAATTGATTCTATCAACATTTTTATTTATTGTTATCCAAGGTAAAATTGATTCAAACCCAGCTGCTACCTGATGCACCAATTTATATTCGTCAGGAACGCCTCGTGGAATTCCTATGGCGTCGATGTAGGTGGGGTCATCTGAACTCCATTCCCTGGCAGCTCGCTTTGTATGATGCCATGAGCTTGGGATGACGGATGATAATATGGAGAAGAGCTCAGGCGCAGTCATCTTGTAAATGTTCACAGGTAAAATGAGTGTAATAGATGCACACAGTCCAGTAGTATTGTAGGGCAACCTGTCATAAATCATACTTCCTCCACACCACCACCAGATGTCACTACGAGATTGCGGCCTGAAATGTAGTTCAACAGTGGTAATATACATACACTGAGTATCATCAAGTGTACTAATTGATCTGCCCTCTCCAGTTCGATTAATACATGTGAAATTGGCCTGCGCCACCCTGGTCGAGAATATAGGTTTATTCTTTTCGTATTTGGTCAGTGGATAAACAGAATCAAACTGACTACAATTTTCTGAGGGGTTAGTTTTGTTCATTACTTCTATGAGGCAAGTGTTAGTAAGCACAGATGGTACGACCTGTAAAAGAGGCCGTGGGCCCATACATACAACACAATCATAATGAGTAACGTTTGCTGCTTGCTCGACCATCAATAACCAGTTATTATTTATACTTGACACCCCTGTGGTCGCCCTGAACCACTCATCTACGTTCGTTATTAGAGATACTATTATACCAGCTGTGCGAGTATAATTACTTAAGATAGGGTCGTCTGTTTGTGCCATGGTTGTATTTTCGCAAACAATTATAGGAAAATATGGATCTGCTCCAGAGGAATAAGCCCATAGTAGAAATGCCCAACATGATGTGTTGAAGAGGATAGTCTGGTTTTGGGAACTGACCTCTCTTGGGTCGTATATTACCTTGTGAATTATGCCGCGCACATATTAAGCATGCTCTACAAAAATTTTTCGAATAAGAATTAAATCCATATGTTGTGTAAATGGTGTTTACTAATCCCACCATCCCTCCTGTTGAGACATGGGATGTCCCATGACTCACTAATGCAGCCCATTTATACAAATTCTTTGGAAGGATGGGTTTGTTTTCGGGTCAGAAGTAAATACCGTTTTTCAAACGAGCACCATTGCGTAACCACATATCAAGTTCCTGTTTGGGAGATTGTTGTTGCATCTCTCGCAAAGTGTCAACAGCTAAGGGTGTGTCTTGCTGTTGTTGGAAGTACAACGCTTGCATTTCACCGTTTGCGGCTTGTTTTGCTACTTTATCAGCAAAGGCATTGCCTTGAGACACAACATCTGTTCCGTTCGTGTGAGCAGCACACTTGCAAATGGCCAATTGTTTTGGTAATTGGATAGCTGCCAGTAGATTAGTCAACAATTGGGCATGTGTAACAGGCTTTCCTGTGGAGGTCACCATGCCTCTGTTTTTCCAGTACATAGCAAAGGTATGTGTTGTAGCAAAGGCATATTGGCTGTCTGTGTAAATCGTGGCGGTTTGATCTTTCATCAATGTACATGCTGTGGTTAACGCAATGATTTCCGCTGCTTGAGCAGAGAAGTGTGAGGGCAATGCCTCTGCTTTCAGGACTTGATCTGTGGTTACCACTGCATATCCTGTTCTTGTTTTGCCTAGGTCATCTTTCCGTGACGACCCATCTACGAATAACACGTGTCCTGTAGATAATGGGGTATCTAATAAATCAGGTCTACTTTTAGCATTCTGTTCGGCAAGGGACTGACAATCATGAGGGATACCATCCTCCTCAGTAGGTATAAGTGTTGCTGGATTCAAGGCTGTACATCGTTCTATCGTCAAATGTGGTTGGGACAACAGATTAGCCATGCATGACAGATGTCGTGCAGGGGAGAGAAAGGTCATTTTGGTTTGTAATAACAGTGCAGATACAGCATGTGGCACCTTTAGGGTTAAAGGGTGAAATAGTACCACTTCTGCACTTGAGGTAACAGCCAAGGATGCAGCAATCACTGCTCTTACACAATGAGGCATTGCACATGCCACTGCATCTAATTTGGTAGAATAATAGGCTACAGGTCTCAATTTAGTTCCATGCATTTGGGCCAACATTGATGTCATAAAATGGCCTTTACAATCTACCATTTGGATAAAAGTCTTTTTATAATCTGGCAAAGCTAGAGTAGTTGTGCTCACCAGAGCTTGTTTAAGTTTACAAAAGGCTTCTTCAGCCTCAGGGGTCCAGGTCAGGGCGTCAGACATCTTAAGTTGTTCTGAGTACATCAACTGCTGCAGCGGGGCTGCTATTTCAGAATAATTTGGCACCCATTGTCTACAATAATTTGTGAGACCTAAAAAGGACATCATTTGTTTCTTAGTTAGAGGTTTAGGTGCCTGTAAAATAGTTGTCTTTCTGTCTTCCAAAATAGTACGTCCCCCTGCACTCAGCTGATGACCCAGATATTTGACATGTTCTTTACAAAATTGTAATTTAGCTCTACTGACTTTATGTCCTTCTTCAGCCAAATGTTTTAGCATTGCAATTGTGTCAATTTCGCAGTCCAGCCTAGTTTTTGAAGCTATTAAAATGTCATCCACATAAGTCAAGACTTGACTGCCCTTTTTAACATCCTCACTTGTCCATGTCCTAAACACTCTTACAACTGGACCCTGATTGGGTTCACCCGCTCTTGGATTTGGTAGTTCGATCAATGGACATAAATCAGCCGTTGCTACATCCCTCATCCCAGATACTGGGCCACATGCACTTTTTACCCAGGTCTCAGACTGAGGGGTAGCAAGGGGTGATATAAGTGTCTGCGGGGGAGGCGATAACAGGCCTCCTTCTGCTCCTGTTACCATTGTTTTTGTCCAATTCCCTACAGGACCCTGTGTTCTGGTGTAGGGTCGTGCCGGAGCGCTGGGTATGGACATTTTAGCAGCAGCAGAGGGAGTGTAGACCGGCGGTCTATCCTCCTCTGGTGCTGAAGGTGGCTGCTGTAAAAGCTGTCTTGCCTCACTATATGGTCCTACATACTCGTCATCTTCTTTCCTGTGAAACATTACCTTTGTCTTTTCCTGATCTGCCTCCAACTTTTTAATCCTTTCCTCAACATTCTGTTGCTCCTGTCTTACCTTTTCTTGCCTTTCTCTTTCCTCTTTCTCCTGCTCTGCCTTTTCGCGTTTTGCTCTTTTTTCACCCTCTTCCCTTTTCCCTGCTATTTGCATCCAAACCGCAATATATATTGATATCCTTGTCTGTTCATTTCCTTACTTTTACCTTTAGTATTGTTCCTAATTTTTTGTTGTAAGTCTTGTAACCCTGCGGTTGATAATTTGCCATTAAAATCGTACTGTTTTATCCAGTAATAAAGAGGTTTTATCGCATCTGGATCTTGTTTTTCTACAAACGTCCAATCTTTACAGTCTAATTTATCAAGACATTGTTGCTTACTTTAACTTTGGGATTTACCCATTTTGCAAATTTGGTCCCAGTTATTATGGTAACTCCTAGGGAGTTCTAATAACTGGGGGTGTTCTTCAGTGAGGTGGTGAATTGGCTTATGTGGTAATCGTCAAGCTTCTACCCCGGTGAGGGCGGACGATTCTTGCCTGTGCTTCCACAAAAGTCACCACGTAAGGTCTCACTGTTTTGGTATGGAGTTTGGGTTCCTAGTGGTTCCTTTACTCCCACACACACTCACATTCATACACTCTTCTAATACGTGATCCTCTTAAACGTATTAGGTTAACATGTTAACTACTTTTGCCAGAGGTCTCCGCCAACCTCGTAGAGTTTAACTGTTTCACTGAACAGACGAGTCTACGTCTCTCGCACGGAATTTAACTGGTCTTTTCGTTTACCTGATAGAGTCTAGAATTGTCAGGGTTTTACACTTTGGCACACTGGCCCTTTACTCTTTGGCACACTGGCCTTGGCACACTGGCCCACACACACCTTTTTAAACAAAGACTACTCACACGTCTTTATGTCCCGATGTCCCCGTCATCCATCCGACTCCAGTCCAAGAGGAGAAACCAGTCCCGAAAAGGGTGATAATGCTGTGGCCACAGTCTTACCTGGGTCTCACTCGAGTGCTGGAATCGTCAGGAATATTGGGATCCGGCTCGAAGGACCAAGTTAATGTCAGGTTCAAACACCAAACATTATATCACCAACTGTGAAAGAAGACACAAAGACGTGAGTACAGTTTTACTTGCAAGGAGAGTGATCAGAGACTGCTCAGATACAATCCTCCAACCCACTCTGAGTCAGCCTCTGTCTCGTTGCCCTTTTATTTTGCTTTGGGTATGCCCTGGTTACATGCAGTTTCAACCGCTAAAGGGAGGGAACATTCTTGGCGCCGGTTGAAACTGATTCTTCTGCTCACACAATCAACCAGAGACAGGGCGTCCTGTCTCCACTCTGCAAAACAACTGATTCACACATCCTGCAGCGAGACGTCTGGCCTTGATACTTTACTGCTGCACACACACACACATGGTTACTCACTTTATTCAGCACAGCAATTTGGATAATATTTTGCATAAAAGGCTAAATGTATGTACATTTTCCCAACATTTGGGGAATGCTTTTGCAATTGCTTTTGCAATTGCCTGATAAGACGGACACACCTTAAGAAAACAGAGGGCCTAATAATGGGATGCATTTGATCAGGGGTGTCCAAAGTTTTGGCATACATCATTGTTATTGGCCCAAGGCGTATTCTAAAAATATAATTAGTTTTAATAAGATATATTATTAGATATTGCATTCATTTCCTTTGTCACCTATGAAACCACTGGGCCGCGGCTCAGTTTGGCCCCAGCCACCGACCGGTACCAGGAAACATTTATAAACAACTACCTTGAATTTTATGTAAATGTAAATCAGTTTAGTAAATTTGGGCCATTATTTTATTTAAAAAGTACTATACAGTCAGAAATCACACTGTTTTTGCATGTTTATGTGGTTCAGGAATTGTTATTCAAATAACAATATCCAGTAAGAAATCCCACAGTTTCTGCATGTTGGCGTTGTTTTGTTTCATTATGTTTCGGCCATCGACGACCCATCCCAGTTTGTCGTTCGGTCGTTCAATGCAGCGTAGTTCTGTGCGTGTGCCAACTTTCTCCCATGGTGCACAGATGCTGCATGATGTTAATGTGCATGTTTGTTCAGTGCACAACCTCAAGATGATTCATGCTTGCACAGTGCCTGTTACCACACACATCCAACAGCAATGATATAATCTTCGTGAAAAACAAACTGCAGGCGTTTACTGGTGGATGGTGGATCTGTATTTATTTGTGTTTTTAATTTGATGCTGTGCCCGTCTTAGTTTTACACGATACATGATAAGATACATTAGACCGAGATAATATGTGGGTCCAAAAAACGGTGACCACTGGGCTAGGGTATGTGCACAGTCCCACTGGGGAGTCTTCTCTTGCTGTAGCCTCCTACTGTCTTGCCTCCTGGGGGATGGATTATCGCAGCGGGTTATTGGGAATGCTCTGTGGGTGGGCTCTGGATTTTCTAATCTGCCATAAGTGGCCTACTGGGGATTTTTACAGGTCCATGACATCTGTCATGGCTTTGCCCACAGTCAGTGTGACCAAAAGACAACTCCTCGTGGAAAGTGTACAACTAAAATTGTTTGAACAATTGATCTGAATTTCACTTGTTACAAAAACAACACTGTTTTGTGGTGTGATAGACATTTGTTCTACACCATGTTTGTGCAATTTATTGAGTCAACCAATCAGTAAAATTGAAACAACCAACATGGTGATTTTTATAACTGAATTTGATCAAACAAATATGTCAGACCACATTCCACTTGACAGAGAACTTAATTAACTAAGTGAGGACAACAACAAAAAAACAGGTTCAGTACTCAAGTTCAGTCCACAGCAAACAATTTAAAAAAACAAGACAAAAAGGCAACTTCAAATTAAAACAAACCATAAGCATGATTTCATTTAAAATGCCTGTGTACACACTGCTTTGGTTGACCTGCATCACAATAAATTTGTCAATTTAATAGACAGATTATTGTTAAATTAGAGGTGGAAAGGTTAGTGTAGGGGATTTCTATCGGTTTCTGTTTTTGCTGCCTGCTGCATTTCACATACTGACTTTGACAAGTCTAGAGGAAAGTGCTTTCACGCTGTAAGATTGTAGTTAGATTACAGTGACACTATCACTTTACTTGGAATTAAACTAAGCAGAGATATTTATCTGATTCTACTCGGCAAAACAAATCATTGAATCTTAACTGGCTACTCAAGACCAAGGAAAGCATTTGAGGGCCGGAAGAAAAAACAACGAAATCCTTCAGATCAGTTTTTAGATTTAAAGAGATCATTTTTTTTTTTTACATAAAGTTGTATGACATCCGTATCGGCAGTGACTTACCCACCCCCAATTGGTCCCGTGAGAGATCTGTGACGAGGAACGTAGTACGTAGTCGATGGGGCCATTTAAGTACAGAGTTTGGCTTCCCAAAACAATATGCGTTCAAAAAAGTGATACATTTACATCACAAAAAGTCCTCCTCAAAAAAATCTGTTGGTGTAGTACACTGCTGATGGGTGAGGTAAAAAAAAATCCGAACTGTCCTTTGAAGAACAATTACCGTCACTCAATATATCATTTGAAATAAGATTTGGCGGGACAGGAGAAGTGGTATAGAAAATGGATGGATGGATGGATGGATGGACGTAGACATAGGATGTTGGATGTACTCCTCTCCTCTTTCTCCGATGTGTAGTTGTTGTCCATTTCAACCAAGCAACCTTGTTAATGTGAAATCCAATAATATTTATTCTGTCAACGTATTAGTCCAGTTTCATGCTATAATGCTAGGATTCACAAAAAAAGTCTGTATATCCTGTATGAAAGTCTGTATTCCAAATGTCGTACTTTAACAAACTTCTCCTTACAAAACAAGCCCAATTCGGAATCAAAGATACTAGACGATAAATCGTAATGGAATTTACACTGTGCTAAAAAGAATGTGCGTGGAATCTTTGACGACTCGCTAAAATATACAAATTCTTCGTTTAACTGTAGAACTTTTCTTTTCAACCTTTTCTATGCAAAGGCAAAGCGTTTGGCTTTCTCATCTTGTTGAAAAGAGAGATGCCTCTGATATGGAGTGAGCTTGTAAGGACACCATCAAGGTGGTTCTCTGATAACACATCCTCAGGTCCCTGATTGTCTATCTGGAAGTCAAAAAGATTAAACACATAGACCTCAAACAAATCCGATAATTATGTCTCCTAAACTAGAAATAGTCCATGATGTTCACAATGGCTAATGTGGGACACTGGGAGTGCATGTCCTATTAAAATAATCTATTGGAACCAAGATTTTGGGAGATAACAATGTGTTTAGTTCAATCAGTCCACTCTGTATCAGCCTCACCTTTTGATCCCAATTCTTTGGGTAAATAGAAATCGAAACACAGATTACAAGTTGTAGTAATTCAAACAGAACCCAGGCTCTGTGGGGTGGCCGTCTGTCTTGCCTGGTTGGGTTGAGATAGAAAGACTGACAGGGACAGAGGATGTACTGTATATAAAGAGAAAACAGACAGAAGGGTTGACAGACAAGAGAGCAATTGGGACAACAGCCGTATGGACAATAGCAATAATCCCATGATGACAGCAATGATGGTAATAGTCCACTCCCAACACCACCGTCACCAGCCTCACCATCACCACCAACAAGCAGATAAATGTGAAAGGGGCAATGAGCCTCTGCCAGCTGCACCTCCGGAAGCAGGGAGCACGAACCACAGCAGAGGGAGAGAAAGACAAAGACAAATAGGTTCGTGACATACCACATGGATGAGGATGGGGCAACAGCACACCTAACAATACCTGTATCAATAGCAATAATCCTGATATTATGATAAGCAAACCGAGAGAGAGAAGTGCAAAGAAGTGCAAAGGGTCGCTCGATGCATCAAGTGCAATCCCCAGGCAGTCTACACCTATGGTAGCATAGCTAAGAGATGACCCTGAGATGACATGTCCGAGTCAGCCCTGACTATAAACTTTAGCAAAAAGGAAACTTTAACTTTACTTTCGAATAAAGAGAGGGTGTCCCCAAAACTGAATCAGGGAGATTGTTCCACAAGAGAGAAGCCTAATAGCTAGGCGGATACTCGTCTGAGCATGAAAGAAGTACAACTCGTCATTATCCGTAATCGGGATGAAAGAAATTCTCATTGGGTGACTATTTACGTATTCACTCTTCACGCTCTGAGATTGGCCAGTCACACACAGCCACCGCCCCTCCCTGGACAGACTCGCTACAGCCAGAGAGAGGAGTACGCGGTGCGTTTGACAAAAACGGCTCGTGTCGCGTTGGTCACTGCCTCCACACCCAACTTTTTTTTTAGGTTTTCCTCAGCTCAGCTCCTATCTAAAGTTACTTGGTAAACTTGTTTTGTTACGTAGGCAGTGCATCTGGACATCGGTAACTGCCGGTACTTTTTTTGTTTTTCTTCGTCTGCTTGCTTATAATTTGGATGGTGATTTAAAGTCATTGGAAAACTTTGCTTGTAGTACTGAACGCGGTGCTTTTGATAAAACTACATTGAACAAGGCTGACAGATTATTTCCCTGTTTGCCATCACTGGATGTTTGCATAAATCACCAACTTCACACAGTCCACATATAGCTGCATAATAAACAATAAATATAGCAACTTCTGATCAATCCATGTCAATTTCAGACTTAAAATAATGTACAGATTTAAGTCCCACCCATTTCCTGTCAAACCACGGCCACATCATGCCCCGCACATTCCGAGCACAGCTACGGATACAGATGATTTAGATGGGTGAACAGATCCAGATCCAGATACAGATAGTGGTGTACTCGCTCATCCCTACATTCTACTTTTAAAAATGATTGGAACCACAAGTAAATGTAAACTATGGGAGTGCTGCGTTGTTCTCGGTTGTAATGCATCAAAAGCTCTTGAAGGAACAGTGGTACGTAACCATGCTTTGTACCCCGACTTTGGTGTTTAAAAAAATTGAGTTTTAAAAAAATGTCTGTCGCCATCAAAACACATTCACCGCCTGTCATTCACATTTTATCCAATCAGACTGCATAAAACACCCATAAGTAAATTACTTCATGTTTTCTTGTTAAATAAGATTCAAATACATTCAATCATGTTGCACATTTCTTGTGACACAAAATAAAAAGCTCAATTTCATCTATCCACACACACGCTAATGCCACAGTTTCTCCACTCCGGTCAGAGTTTTCCAACCAAAACAAAAACCTACATTTGCATGTAGACAAGTGGTAAAAATGCATAGAAAAAGATGCGTTAATAAAATATCTGTATAAAATAAAATATCTGTGTGAAAAATCCACACAGTGTTGAATCAGTAAATAGTCACGTCCATACAAGAACGCATCACTGAGTGAAAACTAAGGGTGCGATATTTTTCGGGACGATATGAGGAATTATGACGTCATACCAATAAATCCGATAACATTAAAAGTAGCTTAGATAACCGATAATTTTAAAAGACAAGTCAACTCACGTAGTTGTTGATTATTCTGCATTATTTGTTGGTCATGTCTTGTCTTTTATATACTTATTACGTTGCTGTGTGATGTTTTTTTTTTTAGCTCTTTCAGAATCATAACCCGCTGCGATTTCTACAAAGTTTGATGTGAACTCGATTGTTCTTCGGCTTGCTAAATAGTTGCTCAAAGAACTACACGGTACCAGAACCCCCCGGCCTCTTTGACGGCCATTTCTGGCCCATGTACTTGAAACATAAGAACAGGTAGTTCTTCCGCACAGACTTGTGAGCGGCGCAGTGTTGACTATGTGATTCAGCAATATTGTGATGTTGTGGCTAAAACCTCTATATCGAATTACAATGTGGGAAAAAAACAATACCAATGTTGGCGTATATCACATTTTTATGCCAATATTGGGCTGATAATTATCGGTGGCCCATATTATTGGACAACACCTTGTTATGTTACATTAGATACTGTATCTAGCACCAACAGACTGCAGACTGCAATAGAATGCCTCCTGGTGGTGGAATGCAGACACAACACACAACATAAATGTTCATTAAATAAAATATAAAGGCTCTTAAAATGATTACTTGAATGTGACCAAACATTAAAGTGTGTTACAGTTACAAAGAATGACGCATTACTCAAAAGCCACAGAAGGGACGGACTAAAGATGAAGGCTCCAATGGAGGCTACAATGCAGACGGATCTGCAGCTGAAGAGGAGAATTTCGGAGATTATGTAGGAGTTAGAAATGTGCAGCACTGAGAACATGCGGCTGCTGAACTCCAACATCGCAGCCTTCACAAACACCCTCAAGGACAATTTGGGACTGCTAAGAACTACTAAACTGCAGTGCCAGCCCCCTGCTACACTCCACATCATACCACAGACGCAAGTGGACAATACACATGGTACTCCAGAAGAGCACTGCTGCGGGAGGACAATGCGGAGTCATTGTGAACACACACGCACACATACTGCGTATATGAAAAGCAAGAAATTGTTAGTTATTTGCAACTTACACAAAAAAGCAAACGCTATATACAAAAGTTATAACAATACACTGCAACTTGGTGACCACGCTGACCCTTTTTCTCTCTGCCTCATTACAGTCAGTCAGGTGATTTTTGCTCTGTGTGGAAGGCTGTACCTTCTGGTCACTTTGTATGGCTGATCTGTCAGATTTTCCCACTGTGGAAGCCGTTTTCAAAAATACCATTTCAGGTCACCCAGAACGCCGTTGCTGGGTGGATAAAAGGCTGAAAAAACAAAATACTCTACAGGTCTCGTGTGGTGCTGGCACCTTGGTGTCTCCACGGTGGAACTGGAGGAGGAGGCTAGAGACCGTGAATTCTGGTCTTTGCTTCTCAGACTGCAACCCACATCCAGATAAATTTATGCAAAATTGTTGCCTCAGTTTGCGTACATTTTCCGGATAGTGTACGATATGGTGCGCTTCATGTTGTGTTGTTAATACTGCGTGAGTACAACTGTGTTTGTAACATAGTTTTATCACTAAACATCCCTATAAGCAGCGTGTTAGCATGAAAACCAGAGATACGATTGAGCAAGAGCCCAGAACTACACAGTTATATGACAGATATTATGTCAAGTCAAAGTTAAATCATGTTTTATCAACTTTGCTTGAATATATATTGTTTGTAATTATGTTCTACATTGTTCGATTTCCTGAAAGCAAACAATAAATTCGCAAAAATGACATTTGTAGTTCATGGCGGCAGTCATGACCAACTAGTTCTCGCAGCTCAGCATCACTTCCGGATGTGACGTAATGAGGGTAATACTGCTCAGCTAAAGCAGAGTAAACAAACGCTTCTGGGAGGTAGATCATCGACTTGGTTCCGTATATTTTTCACCAAAATAGTAGTCATGCCAGATATTGTGTTGCTGCCGGATGTTCACAGTATCAAAGTGATAGTGTGAGTTTGTTTTCTTTGCCAAAAGACAAAGCTTAAAAACAACAATGGACGACGCAAGTGCAGGGAAGGAGCGACAGATGGATGCCCACTTCGAGTTGTGTCATTTGAAGTGATCAATTCACTGATGAATGCTTCAAAGGAACACCTTTACAAGAACCATTTGGCTTGAAAGTACAGTATGAACTCATTTTGAAAAAGGATGCTATTCTGCCGGTACACAGGAAAAAACATCAAAACAACGAAGCACGACCACTACATCAAAGTCATGTCTTGTTTACATAATGTCTTCTAAACACTATTCCATGATAGCAACAAGGCTGCAAAGCATTATACATGTTATACAAATATCTTTTGACAGCGATATGTTTACTGAGGGTAGTGTGGGGGGGGCGGCAGTGATGGCTATCATTCATCCTCAACGTGAGGCCACTTTTACATTAAAACAGGTTTACGAACATTAAGAAGTCGATTTAAAACAATTGACGGATAAGCAACCCCAAAGTAATTTACACTTACCATTCTGTATTTTGAAGGTGACCAATATCCATCTCCATGTCTTAAGGCTTAAGTCCCTGTTCTAGAAGTTCCTACTTCATCTCCAAATGTTTCTTCCTCCTCAAAACTATTGACACATCGCTCAAATCTTCGCTGTAATCACTGTAAACAACTTCTGTCTAGAACACCGCCATGTTTATGTAGTTGAGTCGTATTACCCTGATTACGTCACCCTCGGAAATGAGTCTGAGCTGTGAGAACTATTGTCACGACTGGCGCCATGAAGTACAAATGTCATTTTTGCGAATTTACTTAGCTTTCAACAAATGGAACAATGTAGACCATAATTACAAACAATATATTGTATATTCAAGCACAGCTGATGAATCATGTCAGGGACCTTTAAGTTTGTGTGTGTGACAGAAAGAGAACAATGCAACTGTTGTGTGTTTGCCTCTTGTTCCCAGTATTTTTCCATGAGTCATATCTACAGTAAGTGCTGCGCAACTCTGGTTGTGCTATGTGAGTGTGCTATGTGGGTGTGTATGTCGATTTGACATTTAATGCTTATGTGACAGGTTAACAACAATACATATCATGCCTGTTAAGTTCCCAATTGCAGTCAATTTCCCATCGGACCTGGCCATACTGAGATGTATACGTGTCTTAAAAATTGAAATAATGAATGTGACACTACAACGCCCCTTATTTTTGGCTACTTGACCTTTTACATGATTCAATGAGCTCCTCATTAGGAGCATTTTAGGAAGCCAATGTGAAAATGTTTCAACATGTTTTTTTATCACACGCATTGTGAAAAGTGGCATTTGAGGAGAAGGTCACTTTCCTCAGTGAATTTCTTGCAGTTAAATCAAAGCCCCGGTCTGAGGTTAGATGAAGACATGATACTTGGTGGTGACTCTGCCCTGACTGGTTCAGTGCATCAGGTTTTATTGGGTAAGAAGAAGAAGAAGAAGAAAAAAAATATATCCAGGCAAGCAGCAGACAGTGGGCGTTCTCCCAGATATGAAAGTGCCTTAAGCTGACCTGTCTGTGGGTGATAAGAGTGCTGCAACACAGCAAAGCACAGGGTTGCTGGAGAGCATGTACAGTATTTAACATGTTTAGCTCATTTTCACGTCATAATCTGTTTGTTTTTTTTCCAAATTAAACATTTGTGTATGCATAGGCAGCATAGCTCAGGTGCTAGAATGGTTATGTCACAATTGAAAGTCTACAAAGTTTGAATTGAAGCAACTGGACTTCTTGTAGTTGAGAAGAAGTTGTAGTTCAATGATATGTCATGTTACTATATATTACATTTGAGGCAGTTAGAATACATCCTGCTGTTGCAGATGCTTCCACTGTGACTGAAGAAAGGACTTTCTCTTTGGAGATCTGTTCAGGGCGAGCTACAACCCAGTCTAGGTTCAGTCAAGTTTGTTGGACTTGTTGGACCATTTGGACTTTGCGTTGAATAATTGTTGAAGTGTTTGTTTAGTTTGAAAAAATCTCTGCAAGCCCTCACTCAGGGCGGGTGACTGCGCTGGTGGTAGCGGAGTGGTTGCCTTAAATGCTCCTGCTTCGGGTGCTTCATTTGATCAATAGGAAGTCCCTCCATAGCAATTCCAGGGGCCGAGTTGATTTTATGGGGCAGCTCTTTCTGGTGCAGCCTTTCGCTGAACACACCAATCAGGTGTGAGAATCTTCTAACCAACATCAGAGGACATTCTGGGCCAAAAGAACTGTTGTCGTACCAGGGCTATTGTCCACTGTATCACCATATGGCCAAGAACCAAGGGTCACAGCTCAAGAGGCAGGACTAACTCTAAGGTGGCACCTCCACCTTCCAGTCCCGTCCTGTAGAAGACTCCATTCCTCATCTGTGACTTATTGAGCTCTTTGAATAGCAGTAGAAATTTGGGGAGCTCGTGCATGATGGTTGGAATCACCTTCTGTCCTGTCTCCAGCTGATGAACCGCTTTACAAGTTGCCCGTCTCTCTGATAGAATTGGGAGAGTGTTGGAAGGTCTGGAAGGCCATGCGTACCTTCTGAAGAGTAGCTCTCTCAATTATATGGGAGAAATACCATTTATATGCATTGAGGGAGATTCTGTCTTCAGTCATATGAAGTGGAGTGGAATCAGGATGGTCTTGTGCTAAAGAGTTCTCACCGATAGCATTGACAATGTCGGAGCAGATCTCCTCAGGATCAGAAACTCTTTGAAAACTAGTTAGCTAGCTAGTTGTGTCCAACTTCGCTGAGGTAATTACAGTACAACCTCGGTTTTCATGATTAATCTGCTCCAAAGATTACGTCCAAAACCGACTTTTTCAATCGGAAACAATGTAAATCAAATCAATCCGTTCCAGACACTTTAAAATGTTAACACAAAAAACTTTTAATATGAAGCAATTATATTTTTACATGCAGAAAACAATTCAAAATGTTTACAAATGACAAACAACAAAAGGGATACATTAACGTCACTTTCGTCATCATTTCTTCACTTGGGCAGACTTATATATTATATACAGGCACTTGGTGAAGTCACGGCTTGGTAAAATAAGCATTCTTGAATAAATCTGCCAACTCTTTTGTTTACAATTATTATATATGTTTTAAGGCTGTAAAGCCCCTCACCATACACTTTATACACTTTTCTCAGACAGGCATTAACATTTTCTCACATTTCTCTCTTGTTTAAAAACTCTCAAAGTTTAAATTTAGTTTGAATTGTAAGGATCAATACAATTAGGTTGGACACAAGAAATTATTAAGTGATTTAAGTGTATTCACTCTGACCGTGCTTTGTCCTGGTGCCGTTCGGCTGTAGCGTTTTTGGATCCTTGTTAAAACATATTGTTCCTGCCATCGTACGCCTCCTCGTCCTAGTCCTTGAACCGAAGATTCATTTAGCCGGTTAGCTTCTTCCTCTTCTATTGTTTATTGGCGATTAACAAGCTGCTCACACAGTTAGCGAGTTTGCTTGCAACTTTTGACCACAACAGGAAACGGCACAAAGGAGATTGATTGACAATGGTCTCCAGCCAATCAGGACGCACAAAACAATGGGCGGGTTTTCCCTTAGCCAATAAGGCCTGTTGTGGCTCTATACTCAGCCGGCTATTATTTACTCTGGGTTCCTAAAATGCTCATACAGGCACGTAAACACATACTGAGACAAGGCGGAGCAGCACACGTCTTCAACTCTCACAGGAGTATACAACACCTTCTACTGGTAGCAGTAGTACATACAATAACAGACACATACAACAGAGCACCGAGAGATCGCTCTAATGCACCACAAAGACACAGAACACAATGTGCATTCATATGCTGTTAAAAAATAAACAAAATTGCACTTTAGAAAATACGCGAACAGCGAATCCGCAAAAGGTGAACCGCGATGTAGCGAGGGAATATTTATTTATTTTTTAAAATGTCAAACATGATCTTGTGGTAGTTAAAAAGGCCAGCAGTCCCTGGATGTTGGACTGACAGCTGCTGCAGATGCTTCCAATGAAATGAGTGAAATACATTGGTTGTGATTGTACACAAGTGCAAGAAGTAATCGGCCAGGTTTTTGGAACTCAGTCCAGCAAAATCAGTCATTATTGTGGTGCGGTTGTAGGTTTGGAGCCAAATCTGACACACACACACACACACACACACACTCACATGCGCACACACTCATTCACCCACCATCTCCAACATTCTCCAAACTGTGGATTAATTGGACTTGTGCACCCTTCGGACGATAAGCGTTGAATGAACTGTTTGGTTGGAAAAATTGTCAAGCCTGTGAATGAACTATTAACTGCATTTGTGTCAAAGTCAATATAAGGAATATCTTCCCCCCCCCCAGTGCACTTACCTGTATAAACCTGTGCAGGTTTTTTTGCACTTCAAATACACAACCCAGGAAGTGGCTTGTTTGGCATGCGAACGGGATGACAGCGTGCAGTTCAATGGGGTGAGTCTATATGTGTGAGTGTGTGTGTGTGGGTGATGTGTAGCGTCTAGACATCATGTGGCATGTGGACATAGCGTGTGAACACTTGAACGCACTACACATGGGGGAACAGAGTGTCCAGACACGGGGGGACAGTTTATGGGCATGCAGAGGGAAAGTCTTTTTGCAGCACGGCTCTGCTGCAGACGAAAAGCATCTGTGTGCTTCCAATGCGTGCACACTCCCTTTGCCAGAGAGAGAAGCAGCGCTGCATCTTAAAGTGATGGAGGGCTTCTGTTTACTCCGTCACATTACACGCGTCTGGAAGGCGGTGCAGGCGTGGCTGGACTCTTCAAAGGGTACCTACCAGTAGCGCTGACAGAAGTTGAGGGTGGTGATGTACCTGCCCTATCCAATCCCCTCCAGCATCATCGCTTCTGGATTGTTGTAGCTTTTTTGTTTTAACTGGCGGAAGCACCAGATTCCAAAAGATGACGTCAAGCTCCCACTTGGAAGAGATCAAGTTGCCACTGGGAACTAGGACCAAGTGAAAGATAAAAAAAAAAAACCAAACTGCGTAGTCATTGTAGCTGGGATTCAGAACACTGAGGAAGTCGGGCCTTCTTGTGCAGAGCAACTTTTCCTTTCACGTAGATTTCCTCCCTTCTCACAATTGCATTTCTGCAACTGCTTCAACCAATCACACTGTTACTACGACAGCGAATCAGAAATTGACACTTTGACGAATCTTGATTGAGATAAAATAATACATTGAGGAGCGTGTCCGTGACCCTTCTGATCCTTGCTTCAGTGTTGTGCAAGTTGAATTTGCTTTTGTCAAAAGATTGAAAAAATGAAAAAAAAAAAGAAACATTGATCATACACGATAGTTTTGTTTATAAGAGGTTCCGCTTGATCTAATCTCATACGATCATTAATGTTTTATCAGAAGTATTTTCTCTGGTTTCCCTGAGGCTAAGTGCAAATAAGAAGGGAGGCTGGTTGAGGGACATCTGTGTTCCCTGAGGGACTCTTTCTGCCTCTGCAACATATGCAAGGCGGTGTGTGCACAGCAGAATTGAAAGAGCTGTGTGAGGTGTAAGATTAGATAGTTGGGAGGAATAAACACGGTGCATCTGGCGAATACATCCCTCAAGCGAGACCCCCTTGGAGCCTGTGTAATCTTGGTCTGTTTGAATCCCGGACGCCCTTTGGGATTAAGTTATATACTGAAACACCAAACATGAGCAGCAGTACTTTTGCAATAAAGCAATTTTTGTTTTTTGTGCCCCGGTGGAAACTTCATCCAATATTTAAATGCTAGGGCTTCAAATGATTAAATATTTCAATCAGATTAATCACAGTTTACAAATGATTTAATCATGATTAATCACCATTAGTCATAATATTTCTCTGTCCATTTTCCTCCGCTCATCTGGGTACGGGTCGCGAACGCAGCAGTCTCAGTAGGGAAGTCTAGACTTCCCGGTCCACGGCCACCTCCTCCAGCTCCACCGAGAGGACACCAAGTCGTCCTCCAGGGTGTCCTAGGTCTGCCCCGGGGCCTTGTTCCGGCTCCGTATGCCCGAAACACCTCACCAGGGAGGCATCCGGACTAGATGGCTGAGCCACCTCAACTGGCTCCTCTTCATGTGGAGGAGCCCCGGATCTACTCTGATGACTGAGCTCCTCACCCTATCTCTTAGGGTCTCTTGCATGTATCTCTGCAATTCCTCTGAACGAGGCTATAGGCTGGCTTTACAACATTATTGTAATTTTCTAAGAGTACGGTAAGAATAGTAAAACTACTTTTATCCTACACAATTAAATTGCTATTTGTTTTTAGTGTGGAAAATAGAACGTTGTTTGGATTAATTTGTTATTGTATTGTTGTTAGCCTACTCACTGACAAGTGGGGGGGGTATACGGCGAAAGTGGCTCAACAAACGTAGGCTTTGTTGCTCAAGATGTAACTTGCCAAAAACCTAACATCCACAATCAGGCGTCTTTGTCAAGTCCGGTTTTCGGCTTTGTGCTAAGTGTGCGTTTACATGAAAGGCGGCGTTTGACGTCATATTATTTTACTTCCGCTGAAAAGTGAAGCAATCCCAGCCAGTATATTTTACAAAAAATGAGTATGTAATTATTATGAAGCATTATGAGGAGTTCCCGAAAGATTATGACTGCTGAAAACAACACTGTCACCGCCAATAGAGCGAGGAAGGACTGCTGAGAGAGTAATCGGCAAGTTAACACTCATCTATTATACCCTACTAGTCTTTCCCAACACTCAGCATTGCACAACTTTAACATTTTAACACTTATCCATTTAAAAAAATTAATAAATTGGAGCAAAAACTTTGCACAGTGGCACTTTCATAGCTGGTTTTAAGATTATGAGTTTAGCCATTAGTTACCATGGTGATAGAGCTGCTTTAAAAGAGAGCTACCTTCACTGAACACGCAAGTCCGGCTTTCAACTCAACACAGCTCGCTAGCCCACTAAACTCGCTTCGCTGTACACCCTCGTTGTCTCCTTGTAACTGCCTGCTTTTGTTTTGTTGATGTTTTGTGTTTAGTGTCTTTTAAATGCACTTTAAACTGCTTTTAAATCTATGTGAGTTTATTTGGACTGCTCCTGTTCATTTTCTGTAAGCAGTAGGGTTTGGTACTTGAAAACGAGAATGTGTTTAAGTCTCCACATAAAAAGATGATTGCAACAAATGCATCAAGATGCAGAAATACCTGCGCGTAACCAAAAAGAGAAATGCTTCCCACAGTGTCGATCATAATAGGACTGAAAAGGTACATTTACTAAATGCCTGAATTGTTGCAATTCAGCCACATTGGAGGCGTTTTTGAGCATGAACCACCCTTTTAAGGTCATGCCACAGCATCTCAGGTTTCAGGCCACTCCAAAGTCTTCATTTTCCTTTAGCCATTCAGAGGTTATGGTTATGGTTTAATTTATTTGAACATGCACACAAGTTACATTGAAATACACCACAAATCACAATTCACAGTTCCACATGTCCAAAATGAGTAGGACGAACCAAAGCTAATGTAACCCTACCCCCCATCCGTTTTACATCAGTTGCAATACATTTGTTCATTTCCTTTATTTCAAATGCACTCTTGCTGGTTTAAAAATACTTAACGGAAAATGGAGAGGTAATGTAATAATGTGGTAAAACAGTAGTCTAGGTTCTTGTCACCATCACTTCTTCATATGACAATCATCATAAATAATAAGTAGCTGGATAGCTAGGTAATGGTGAGTACTGTCAATGAACTCACAAGAATGAAGAGTGGAGTAGTGACATAGCATTGACAAATAAAATAGAACAGAAAATGGTTGGATAATGGGTGAATACAGACAATGAAGTCACAAGAATGAGCAACCATTATCACAGCAATTCGCTGAATTACAACAATTCTGCAAAGATGAGTGGGCCAGCGCTGTAAGAGACTTCGCAAGTTGATTGCAGTTGTTGCTGCCTTTTTTAAAAATGTTGTCGGTCCAGGACGTATATTATCAAACTGTTTTTCACAGCTACATCATCAAAAGTTCCTTATTGAGAAAATAAAACGGGATTCAAGCTGCTAAATGTATGGTTTTAAAGCAAAACAAGGACTTGCCTCAGTAACTGCTGATTACATGATGTAAACTGTCAGGTCCGGGTCACACAGTCAGCAGTCATGTCGGTGTGTTTTACTTACTGTCACCAAGATCCCGGCTGTCTGGGTTACTGCTCTCGTCAGCACTGATTGAAAATAATGTTGTCGAGGGGCCCAGCGAGTTCAAGGAAGGGCTGTGCAGTGGAGATGAGGAAAGGCCAACCAGCCCTGAAGGAACCAGGTGCTGGTGAGTCCCCCTCAATATTATCTGATGTTTGTGACGTGACAGGTGGGAAGCAATCCTTAAGAAACATCAGCTGGCGGACAGTATCAAAGATAGCAGATAGTTGTCAGATGAAGAGGACAACAGGGGGAAGTAGGTGTCTCAGAATGAGGCTCGTCAGTTTCAGCTGTATTGATCGTCTCAAAGCCAAGACAAGTGTGACCCTTTCCTTCAAGCAGACCCATTTCTGCTTTGTAGCCCTAATGTACTTTGAATTGAACAGAATAACATACATTCATTCAAAATAAACTGAAATTTATTGAGTGGCTTCTTACCATTTTTGCCATTGTGACAAATACGTCACATCAGTCTTTCCGTAGAAATATTAAGGCTAAAAGTTCAAGTGTGATATTTTCCTGGCTTATTTTGAATGAATTCATTGAATAAACATAGTAAGACCAGTTGAATTGTAATATTTGGCACACTATTAAAGCATTACAGTGGTTAAAAATGGGTTTACAAGAACCTTTAATGGCAAAAAAATATTTTTTTATGAATATTACCTCTTTCCCTGACTGACCTGTTTACCTATCTTGGGATAATCACGTGACTGTCACATGGCAACCCGTCAAAAATGTTTTGCATACACAATGTTTGCTGAGAAAAATGTGGCCCTTGGACAAATGTAATTGAGGACCCCTGACATCCATTTTCTATGCTGCTTATCCTCGCTAGGGTCGCGGGGCTATGCTGGAGCCTATCCCAACTGACTACGGGCGAGAGGCGGTGTACACCCTGGACTGGTTGCCAGCCAAGACCCCCGAGATACGTGTTATAATCCTGTGGGAAACTGAAGTTGTTCAAGTAACAATTTTTCTTATCATTCCCAATCAGTGTTTACTACAGGATTAATCTTGCAGTTCCAATGCTGGAGTGCTTCTTTGGCTAGGATGACATTCTCAAACCTCTCCTCGCCTTGCGCTGCAGCCTCATGCTTTTAATTAAAACCTTCATCATGCCGTCCTCCCACTTTCTCTTCCACGTAGGACCTGGCTAGCTAGAGCACCACAGTTGTAATCAGAGAAAATAAGACATTTAAGACATAAAAACGACTTGCGCTCATGTGTTTTGCAATAAATGTCTTCCGGACAGAATTATTATTATTATTATTATTATTGTGCCTGTTTTAAGATTGTTTAAAACTTCAAAAGAAGTTTGTTGTTACGGCGATCAAGTCTGGTGCTTGTCTCACCAAACAAATACTAACACCTAGTGACCAATGTGGAATACTACATTCACAGTTTTAATGCGGCTTCTTAATTCCTTGAATTTGTATTTTACTTCATTTAGCCATTTCCATGCTAGACAATGCTTAATTTATGCAAAAAAAAATTGCTTTTTTTTGATGAACTCATTAAATTTTCAAAAGACAACCCCTTCAGTACTTGCCAATTTAGACGCTTTTGACTGATCTTTCAAGACATACAAAATATTGTGTTCTATGGCTATATAAACATGGAACCTACCAAAAGAAAGATTAGACTCCCGTCTTTCATCAGGAAAAAAAAGTTTGTTTCTACCTTTTTCCGTTCTTCAGTAATCAGCAGTAGAACATAGGTGAGTTTCAGGAAAATATCAGTTCCTGACTAGAACATGGAGAGAACCAGCTTTTTGTGAAAAGATACATTTCAAGCATAACTTTCGCTTTGACACAAATATTTTTTTGTTTGTGACAGCTGAAATATCTAAACAACAATACCAACATAAACAACACAAAAAGGGGTTTGGAACTGTATTATGTGTGTGCATGTTTGTGCGCAGGCGTGTTCCGTACAATGCGTAACCTTCTGCACGCTACACTCCTCCACGCTCTCTCACTTCTTATGTGATTTTCCCTTCACTTGATCTCTGCCGAGCACTCATCAAATGCACTTCTGCCACTTTGTTGCCGTTTTTATGGCTTAAAAGTGCTCTGAAGTGAAATGCATCAGTGGCGAGTTGCATCATCACCTCTGTTTGCCTCGAGACATATAAATACGTTATTGGGTTCGGTTCTTTGGTATTGAATGAGTTAATAATAGGCCCTTTTCAACCAAGAAACAGCATGGTTCGTTAATTAATTTTGGTTTGTGATAGAAGCAGCGAAATTTTAACTGCAATTTAGCAAAGGACGAATGCAAGTCACACTCCACTATTTGATTTGTATGGGATGATGTGACAACAGCTACATTTACAAATTAGTCTTTTTATTTTAAATAAATGTATCCTTCTCACTCTGTGGCCACAATATTAGGTATGCCTGCACAAACAAAAAAGACGGAATGTCAAGGATTCCGTCCTTGCAGACATAATGGGGTGTGGGTTTAAATGTTCACATCGTTATCGACGGTCGCATGCATCGTTTATAATGGTTGCTTGTGTTTCTGCTCCTTATTCTGATTCATCAGTAACAAGTAACGTTTTCATTCTCCTCAATCAGTCTTTGAACTGGTGATTGAGGTGTCACTGAAGTGCTTTGAGTCTGAAAAGCAGCATATAAATGAATCATAGCATTTAATTAGTTCCACGAAATTGGCAACGTTTTACAAATTCATTATGTTTCCAAATGCTGTACATTTATATGAAGGTTATGTGTGACGTTCAATTATAATGTTACTGTTGCCGTATAGTTACTGGAACATTAGAATAGAAAGTCATTTGAAGTATACTAGATACCAATAGCTGCTCAAGATCCATGTGGTCGCTCCCTTTATTAATACATAAGAACTTTTATGTGTGAACTGTTGTGAACTGGAATTAATACTAATATAGAACAGTGTATCATTTTAATAAATACACTAAATATTTGATCATATATGTGAGAACTGTGAATTGGCAGGGCTCAACCATCCAGAAGGCAGCATTAAATATGTGCATTAATGCATTGTTGTCAATATTTTAAAAGAAAATCTTACATCCTGTAGAAACATAACTATAAAGTGTATTTGGGCTCGTGGTTCCGGGTTTGGTGGCCTGGCAGGAGGGCCCAAATGCAGGGAAGAACTAAATATCAAGTCCAAAACAAATTACACAGGGTTGTGACACCCAGCATGAACTGTATTTACCAACCATCACCAAATGGTGGACCTGTGACCAATTAAAAGTTAATAGGAATTATAATAATAACATATACTCACTAGATTACTTCAGTTATTATGGTTATGCGACATTGAACCCGGTGACATCACTCAAAATGAGCAAATGAAATTGTTTACTTGCCGAGAAGTGAATGAGAAAACCATGGCTTGTCAGTCTTGGCTTCATATAAGCTTGTCTGTTTGAAGGAAATTAAAGCAAAATAAGGTTAAAATTTTAAATGAGTAAAAATCCTCAATTTTAATTGAAGACTCCTGGTATATACTATTGATATAACATAATTACTTTTATATTACTCAGGTGTGAAACGTCCCATATAATGAAGATAAATATTGTAGAATTAGCTATGAATGTGTCATTGATATTAGGGTTGTCCAATCAGGTTTTTATGCTGCCGATACCGATCATCCATGAGTGAAATCGACTGATACCAATCATATTGAC